>NW_027276256.1:0-42304 GCF_030028105.1 Mobula birostris
GCTCTTCCTCTATTGTGCAACCCAGTTCCAACAAACTCTTTCTTTCCCCATCATACAATCCAATTCCCACATCCATCTCTTTCCCATCATACAGTCCAATTCCCACAAACTCTCTCTTCCCCATCATACAATCCAATTCCACAAACTCTCTCTTCCCCATCATACAATCCAATTCCCACAAACTATCTCTTCCCCATCATACAATCCAATTCCCACAAACTATCTCTTCCCCATCATACTATCCAATTCCCACAAACTATCTCTTCCCCATCATATAATCAAATTCCCACAAACTCTCTCATTCCGTGTCATACAACACAATTCCCACAATCTCTCTTCACCATCATGCAATCCAATTCCCACAAACTCTCTTTTCCCCATCATACAATCCATTTCACACAAACCCTCTGTTCCCCATCGTACAATCCAATTCCCAGAAACTCATTGTTCCACATCATACAATCCAGTTCCCATAAGCTCTCTGTACCCCCAACATATAATCCAATTCCCACAAACTCTCCCTTTCCCCATCATACAATTCAATTCCCACTATCTCTCTCTTCCAAATCATACAATCCAATTCCCACAAACTCGCTCTTCCCTTATTGTGCAATCCAGTTCCCACAAACTCTTTCTTTCCCCATCATACAATCGAATTCCCACACCTATCTCTTTCCCATCATACAGTCCAATTCCCACAAACACTCTCTTCCCCATGATAGAATCCAAATCCCACAAACCATCTCTTCCCCATCATACTATCCAATACCCAGAAACTCTCTCTTTCCCATAATACAATCCAATGCGCACAAACTCTCTCTTTCCCAATCATACAATCCAATTGCCACAAACTCTCTCTTTTCCATCATACAATCCAATTCCCACAAACCCTCTCTTTCCATCATACAATCCAATTCCCACAAACTCTCTCTTCCCAATAATACAATCCAATTCCCACAAACTCTCTATTCCCCATCATACAATCCAATTCCCACAAACTCTATCTTCCCCAATCTTACAATCCAATTCCCACAAACTCTCTGTTCCCCAGCATACAATCCAATTCGCACAAACTCTCTCCTCCCCATCATACAATCCAATTCCCACTGACTCTCTCTTCCCCATCAGGCAATCCATTTCCCACAAGCTCACACTTCCCCCATCATACAATCCAGTTCCCACAAACTCGCTCTTCCCCTATTACACAATCCAGTTCCTACAAACTCATCTTTCCCCATCAGACAATCCAATTCCCAAATCTCTGTCTTCCCCCGCATACAATCCAATTCCCACAAACTCTCTCTTCCCCATCATACAATCCAATTCCCACAAACTCTCTCTTCCCCATCATGCGATCCAATTCCCAAAAACTCTCTCTTCCCCATCATACAATCCAATTCCCACAAACTCTCTCTTCCCACATCATACAATCCAGTTCCCACAAACGCTCTCTTCCCCATCATACAATCCAATTCCCACAAATTCTCTCTTCCCCATCATACAATCCAATTGCCACAAACTTTCTCTTCACCCATAATGCAATCCAGTTCCCACAATCTCTCCCTTTCCCCATCATACAATCAAATCCCCAAAAACTCTCTCTTTCCCATCATACAATCCAATTTACACAAACTGTCCCTTTCCCCATCATACAATCAAATTCGCACAAACTCTCGCTTTCCGCATCATACAATACAATTCCCACAATCTCTCTTCCCCATCATGCAATCCAATTCCCACAAACTCTCTCTTCCCCATCATACAATCCATTTCACACAAACTCTCTTTTCCCCATCATACAATCCAATTCCCACAAACTCTCTGTTCCCCATCGTACAATCCAATTCCCTGAAACTCATTGTTCCACATTATACAATCCAGTTCCCATAAGCTCTCTGTACCCCCAACATATAATCCAATTCCCACAAACTCTCTCTTTCCCCATCATACAATTCTATTCCCACAATCTCTCTCTTCCAAATCATACAATCCAATTCCCACAAACTCGCTCTTCCTCTATTGTGCAATCCAGTTCTAACAAACTCTTTCTTTCCCCATCATAAAATCCAATTCCCACATCTATCTCTTTCCCATCATACAGTCCAATTCCCACAAACTCTCTCTTCCCCATTATACAATCCAATTACCACAAACTATCTCTTCCCCATCATACTATCCAATTCCCACAAACTATCTCTTCCCCATCATACTATCCAATTCCCACAAACTCTCTCTTTCCCCATCATACAATTCAATTCCCACAATCTCTCTCTTCCAAATCATACAATCCAATTCCCACAAACTCGCTCTTCCTCTGTTGTGCAATCCAGTTCCAACAACCTCTTTCTTTCCCCATCATACAATCCAATTCCCACATCTATCTCTTTCCCATCATACAGTCCAATGCCCACAAACACTCCCTTCCCCATCATACAATCCAATTCCCACAAACTATCTCTTCCCCATCATACTATCCAATTCGCACAAACTAACTCTTCCCCATCATACTATCCAATACCCACAAACTCTCTCTTTCCCATAATCCAATCCAATGCGCACAAATTCTCTCTTTCCCAATCATGCAATCCAATACCCGAAAAACTCTTTCTTTCCCCATCATACAATTCTATTCCCACAAACTCTCTCTTCCCCCATCATACAATCCAATTTACACAAACTCTCCCTTCCCCATCATGCAATCAAATTCCCACAAACTCTCTCATTCCGTGTCATACAATACAATTCCCACAATCTCACTTCACCATCCTGCAAACCAATTCCCACAAACTCTCTTTTCCCCATCATACAGTCCATTTCACACAAAGCCTCAGTTCCCCATCGTACAATCCAATTCCTGAAACTCATTGTTCCACATCATACAATCCAGTTCCCATAAGCTCTCTGTACCCCCAACATATAATCCAATTCCCACAAACTCTCCCTTTCCCCATCATACAATTCAATTCCCACAATCTCTCTCTTCCAAATCATACAATCCAATTCCCACAAACTCGCTCTTCCTCTATTGTGCAATCCAGTTCCCACAAACTCTTTCTTTCCCCATCATACAATCGAATTCCCACACCTAACTCTTTCCCATCATACAGTCCAATTCCCACAAACACTCTCTTCCCCATTATACAATCCAACTCCCACAAACTATCTCTTCCCCATCATACTATCCAATTCCCACAAACTATCTCTTCCCCATCATACTATCCAATACCCAGAAACTTTCTCTTTCCCATAATACAATCCAATGCGCACAAACTCTCTCTTTCCCAATCATACAATCCAATACCCGAAAAACTCTTTCTTTCCCCATCATACAATCCTATTCCCACAAACTCTCTCTCCCCCCATCAAACAATCCAAATCCCACAAACTCTCTCTTCCCACATCATACAATCCAGTTCCCACAAACGGTCTCTTCCCCATCGTACAATCCAATTCCCACAAATTCTCTCTTCCCCATCATACAATCCATTTGCCACAAACTTTCTCTTCACCCATAATGCAATCCAGTTCCCACAATCTCTCCCTTTCCCCATCATACAATCAAATCCCCAAAAACTCTCTCTTTCCCATCATACAATCCAATTTACACAAACTCTCCCTTTCCCCATCATACAATCAAATTCGCACAAACTCTCGCTTTCCGCATCATACAATACAATTCCCACAATCTCTCTTCCCCATCATGCAATCCACTTCCCACAAACTCTCTCTATCCCATCATACAATCCATTTCACACAAACTCTCTTTTCCCCATCATACAATCCAATTCCCACAAACTCTCCCTTCCCCATCATACAATCCAATTCCCACAAACTCTCTGTTCCCCATCGTACAATCCAATTCCCTGAAACTCATTGTTCCACATCATTCAATCCAGTTCCCATAAGCTCTCTGTACCCCCAACATATAATCCAATTCCCACAAACTCTCTTTTTGCCCATCATACAATTCTATTCCCACAATCTCTCTCTTCCCCATTATACAATCCAATTACCACAAACTATCTCTTCCCCATCATACTATCCAATTCCCACAAACTATCTCTTCCCCATCATACTATCCAATTCCCACAAACTCTCTCTTTCCCCATCATACAATTCAATTCCCACAATCTCTCTCTTCCAAATCATACAATCCAATTCCCACAAACTCGCTCTTCCTCTGTTGTGCAATCCAGTTCCAACAACCTCTTTCTTTCCCCATCATACAATCCAATTCCCACATCTATCTCTTTCCCATCATACAGTCCAATGCCCACAAACTCTCCCTTCCCCATCATACAATCCAATTCCCACAAACTATCTCTTCCCCATCATACTATCCAATTCCCACAAACTAACTCTTCCCCATCATACTATCCAATACCCACAAACTCTCTCTTTCCCATAATCCAATCCAATGCGCACAAATTCTCTCTTTCCCAATCATGCAATCCAATACCCGAAAAACTCTTTCTTTCCCCGTCATACAATCCTATTCCCACAAACTCTCTCTTCCCCATCATACAATCAAATTCCCACAAACTCTATCATTCCGTGTCATACAATACAATTCCCACAATCTCTCTTCACCATCATGCAATCCAATTCCCACAAACTCTCTTTTCCCCATCATACAATCCATTTCACACAAACCCTCTGTTCCCCATCGTACAATCCAATTCCTGAAACTCATTGTTCCACATCATACAATCCAGTTCCCATAAGCTCTCTGTACCCCCAACATATAATCCAATTCCCACAAACTCTCCCTTTCCCCATCATACAATTCAATTCCCACAATCTCTCTCTTCCAAATCATACAATCCAATTCCCACAAACTCGCTCTTCCTCTATTGTGCAATCCAGTTCCCACAAACTCTTTCTTTCCCCATCATACAATCGAATTCCCACACCTAACTCTTTCCCATCATACAGTCCAATTTCCACAAACACTCTCTTCCCCATTATACAATCCAACTCCCACAAACTATCTCTTCCCCATCATACTATCCAATTCCCACAAACTATCTCTTCCCCATCATACTATCCAATAGCCAGAAACTCTCTCTTTCCCATAATACAATCCAATGCGCACAAACTCTCTCTTTCCCAATCATACAATCCAATACCCGAAAAACTCTTTCTTTCCCCATCATACAATCCTATTCCCACAAACTCTCTCTTCCCCCATCAAACAATCCAAATCCCACAAACTCTCTCTTCCCCATCGTACAATCCAATTCCCACAAACTTTCTCTTCCCCATCATGCCATCAAGTTCCCACAAGCTCACACTTCCCCCGTCATACAATTCAATTCCCACAATCTCTCTCTTCCCCATCATACAATCCGTTTCCCAGAAGATCTCTGTTCCCCCAAAATGCAATCCAATTTCCACAATCGCTCTCTTTCTAAATCATGCAATCCAATTCCTACAGATTCTCTGTTCCCCAACATGCAATCCAGTTCCCACAAGGTCACTCTTCCCCCACCATACAATTCAATTCCCACAAACTCTCTCTTCCCACATCATACAATCCAGTTCCCCCAAACGCTCTCTTCCCCATCATACAATCCAATTCCCACAAATTCTCTCTTCCCCATCATACAATCCAATTGCCACAAACTTTCTCTTCACCCATAATGCAATCCAGTTCCCACAATCTCTCCCTTTCTCCATCATACAATCAAATCCCCAAAAACTCTCTCTTTCCCATCATACAATCCAATTTACACAAAATCTCCCTTTCCCCATCATACAATCAAATTCGCACAAACTCTCGCTTTCCGCATCATACAATACAATTCCCACAATCTCTCTTCCCCATCATGCAATCCACTTCCCACAAACTCTCTCTTCCCCATCATACAATCCATTTCACACAAACTCTCTTTTCCTCATCATACAATCCAATTCCCACAAACTCTCTGTTCCCCATCGTACAATCCAATTCCCTGAAACTCATTGTTCCACATCATACAATCCAGTTCCCATAAACTCTCTGTACCCCCAACATATAATCCAATTCCCACAAACTCTCTCTTTCCCCATCATACAATTCAATTCCCACAATCTCTCTCTTCCAAATCATACAATCCAATTCCCACAAACTCGCTCTTCCTCTATTGTGCAATCCAGTTCAAACAAACTCTTTCTTTCCCCATCATACAATCCAATTCCCACAAACTCTCTCTTCCCCATCATACAATCCATTTCACACAAACTCTCTTTTCCCCATCATACAATCCAATTCCCACAAACTCTCTCTTCCCCCATCATACAATCCAATACCCACAAACCCTCTGTTCCCCATCGTACAATCCAATTCCCAGAAACTCATTGTTCCACATCATACAATCCAGTTCCCATAAGCTCTCTGTACCCCCAACATATAATCCAATTCCCACAAACTCTCCCTTTCCCCATCAGACAATTCAATTCCCACAATCACTCTCTTCCAAATCATACAATCCAATTCCCACAAACCCGCTCTTCTTCTATTGTGCAATCCAGTTCCCACAAACTCTTTCTTTCCCCATCATACAATCGAATTCCAACATCTACCTCTTTCCCATCATACAGTCCAATTCCCACAAACTCTCTCTTCCCCATTATACAATCCAACACCCACAAACTATCTCTTCCCCATCATACTATCCAATTCCCACAAACTATCTCTTCCCCATCATACTATCCAATTCCCACAAACTATCTCTTCCCCATCATACTATCCAATACCCACAAACTCTCTCTTTCCCATAATACAATCCAATGCGCACAAACTGTCTCTTTCCCAATCATACAATCCAATACCCGAAAAACTCTTTCTTTCCCCATCATACAATCCATTTCACACAAACTCTCTTTTCCTCATCATACAATCCAATTCCCACAAACTCTCTGTTCCCCATCGTACAATCCAATTCCCTGAAACTCATTGTTCCACATCATACAATCCAGTTCCCATAAGCTCTCTGTACCCCCAACATATAATCCAATTCCCACAAACTCTCTCTTTCCCCATCATACAATTCAATTCCCACAATCTCTCTCTTTCAAATCATACAATCCAATTCCCACAAACTCGCTCTTCCTCTATTGTGCAATCCAGTTCAAACAAACTCTTTCTTTCCCCATCATACAATCCAATTCCCACAAACTCTCTCTTCCCCATCATACAATCCATTTCACACAAACTCTCTTTTCCCCATCATACAATCCAATTCCCACAAACCCTCTGTTCCCCATCGTACAATCCAATTCCCAGAAACTCATTGTTCCACATCACAATCCAGTTCCCATAAGCTCTCTGTACCCCCAACATATGATCCAATTCCCACAAACTCTCCCTTTCCCCATCAGACAATTCAATTCCCACAATCACTCTCTTCCAAATCATACAATCCAATTCCCACAAACCCGCTCTTCTTCTATTGTGCAATCCAGTTCCCACAAACTCTTTCTTTCCCCATCATACAATCGAATTCCAACATCTATCTCTTTCCCATCATACAGTCCAATTCCCACAAACTCTCTCTTCCCCATTATACAATCCAACTCCCACAAACTATCTCTTCCCCATCATACTATCCAATTCCCACAAACTATCTCTTCCCCATCATACTATCCAATTCCCACAAACTATCTCTTCCCCATCATACTATCCAATACCCACAAACTCTCTCTTTCCCATAATACAATCCAATGCGCACAAACTGTCTCTTTCCCAATCATACAATCCAATACCCAAAAAACTCTTTCTTTCCCCATCATACAATCCTATTCGCACAAACTCTCTCTTCCCCATCAAACAATCTAAATCCCACAAACTCTCTCTTCCCCATCATACAATCCAATTCCCACAAACTCTCTCTTCCCCATCATACAATTCGTCTCCCACAAGTTCTCTGTTCCCCCCAAAATGCAATCCAATTTCCACAATCTCTCTCTTTCTAAATCATGCAATCCAATTCCCACAAATTCTCTGTTCCCCATCATGCAATCCAATTCCCACAAGGTCACTCTTCCCCCACCATACAATTCAATTCCCACAAAGTCTCTCTTCCCCATCGTACAATCCAATTCCCACAAACTCTTTGTTCACCATCATACACTCCAGTTCCC
This sequence comes from Mobula birostris, assembly GCF_030028105.1. Taxonomy (NCBI): domain Eukaryota; kingdom Metazoa; phylum Chordata; class Chondrichthyes; order Myliobatiformes; family Myliobatidae; genus Mobula; species Mobula birostris. The sequence goes on from NW_027276256.1 coordinate 8,125, forward strand.
ACAAGCTCTCTGCTCACCCGACATACTATCCAATTCCCACAAACTCTCTCGTTCCCCATCATACAATCTAATTCCCAAAAACTCTCTCTTCCCACATTATACAATCCAGTTCCCACAAACGCTCTCTTCCCCATCATACAATCCAATTCCCACAAATTCTCTCTTCCCCATCATACAATCCAATTGCCACAAACTTTCTCTTCACCCATAATGCAATCCAGTTCCCACAATCTCTCCCTTTCCCCATCATACAATAAAATCCCCAAAAACTCTCTCTTTCCCATCATACAATCCAATTTACACAAACTATCTCTTTCCCCATCATACAATCAAATTCGCACAATCTCTCGCTTTCCGCATCATACAATACAATTCCCACAATCTCTCTTCCCCATCATGCAATCCAATTCCCACAAACTCCCTCTTCCCCATCATACAATCCATTTCACACAAACTCTCTTTTACCCATCATACAGTCCAATTCCAACAAACTCTCCCTTCCCCATGATACAATCCAATTCCCACAAACTCTCTGTTCCCCATCGTACAATCCAATTCCCTGAAACTCATTGTTCCACATCATACAATCCAGTTCCTATAAGCTCTCTGTACCCCCAACATATAATCCAATTCCCACAAACTCTCTCTTTCCCCATCATACAATCCAATTCCCACAAACTCGCTCTTCCTCTATTGTGCAATACTGTTCTAACAAACTCCTTCTTTCCCATCATACAATCCAATTCCCACATCTATCTCTTTCCCATCATACAGTCCAATTCCCACAAACTCTCTCTTCCCCATTATACAATCCAATTACCACAAACTATCTCTTCCCCATCATACTATCCAATTCCCACAAACTATCTCTTCCCCATCATACTATCCAATTCCCACAAACTCTCTCTTTCCCCATCATACAATTCAATTCCCACAATCTCTCTCTTCCAAATCATACAATCCAATTCCCACAAACTCGCTCTTCCTCTATTGTGCAATCCAGTTCCAACAAACTCTTTCTTTCCCCATCATACAATCCAATTCCCACATCTATCTCTTTCCCGTCATACAGTCCAATTCCCACAAACTCTCTCTTCCCCATCATACAATCCAATTCCCACAAACTATCTCTTCCCCATCATACTATCCAATTCCCACAAACTATCTCTTCCCCATCATACAATCAAATTCCCACAAACTCTCTCATTCCGTGTCATACAATAGAATTCCCACAATCTCTCTTCACCATCATGCAATCCAATTCCCACAAACTCTCTTTTCCCCATCATACAATCCATTTCACACAAACCCTCTGTTCCCCATCGTACAATCCAATTCCCAGAAACTCATTGTTCCACATCATACAATCCAGTTCCCATAAGCTCTCTGTACCCCCAACATATAATCCAATTCCCACAAACTCTCCCTTTCCCCATCATACAATTCAATTCCCACTATCCCTCTCTTCCAAATCATACAATCCAATTCCCACAAACTCGCTCTTCCTCTATTGTGCAATCCAGTTCGCACAAACTCTTTCTTTCCCCATCATACAATCGAATTCCCACACCTATCTCTTTCCCATCATACAGTCCAATTCCCACAAACACTCTCTTCCCCATTATAGAATCCAAATCCCACAAACTATCTCTTCCCCATCATACTATCCAATTCCCACAAACTATCTCTTCCCCATCATACTATCCAATACCCAGAAACTCTCTCTTTCCCATAATACAATCCAAAGCGCACAAACTCTCTCTTTCCCAATCATACAATCCAATACCCGAAAAACTCTTTCTTTCCCCATCATACAATCCTATTCCCACAAACTCTCTCTTCCCCATCAAACAATCCAAATCCCACAAACTCTCCCTTCCCCATCATACAATCCAATTCCCACAAACTCTCTCTTCCCCATCATACAATCCAATTCCCACAAACTCTCTCTTCCCCCATCATACAATCCAATTTCCAGAAACTCTCTTTTCCACATCATACAATCCAATTCCCAGAAACTCGCTCTTCCCCTATTATACAATCCAGTGCCCACAAACTCGCTCTTCCCCTATCAAACAATCCAAATCCCACAAACTCTGTCTTCCCCATCAAACAATCCAATTTCCACAAACACTCTCTTCCCCATCATACAAGCCAATGCCCACAAACTCTCTCTTCCCCCATATTACAATCCAGTTCCCACAAACGCTCTCTTTCCTCAGCATACAATCCAATACCCAAAAACTCTCTCTTTCCCATCATACAATCCAATTCCCACAAACTCTCTCTTCCCGATCATGCAATCAAGTTCCAACAAGCTCACACTTCCCCCATCATACAATTCAATTCCCACAATCTCTCTCTTCCCCATCATACAATCCGTTTCCCACAAGCTCTCTGTTCCCCCCAAAACGCAATCCAATATCCACAATCTCTCTCTTTCTACATCATGCAATCCAATTCCCACAAACTCTCTGTTCCCCATCATGCAATCCAGTTCCCACAAGGTAACTCTTCCCCCAGCATACAATTCAATTCCCACAAAGTCTCTCTTCCCCATCGTACAATCCAATGCCCTCAAAATCACTCTTCCCCATCATACAATCCAATTCCCGCAAACTCTCTATTCCACCATCATGGAATCCAATTCCCACAAACTCTCTCTTTCCCATCATACAATCCAATTCCCACAAACTCTCTCTTCCCCCATCATGCAATACAATTCCCACAAACTCTCTCTTAACCCATCATACAATCCAACTCCCAAATACTACCTCTTCCCCAACATACAATCCAATTCCCACAAACTCTCTCTTCCCCATCATGCAATCCAATTGCCACAAACTCTCTCTTTTCCATCATACAATCCAATTCCCACAAACCCTCTCTTTCCCATCATACAATCCAATTCCCACAAACTCTCTCTTCCCAATAATACAATCCAATTCCCACAAACTCTCTGTTCCCCATCATACAATCCAATTCCCACAAACTCTATCTTCCCCAATCTTACAATCCAATTCCCACAAACTCTCTGTTCCCCAGCATACAATCCAATTCGCACAAACTCTCTCCTCCCCATCATACAATCCAATTCCCACTGACTCTCTCTTCCCCATCAGGCAATCCATTTCCCACAAGCTCACACTTCCCCCATCATACAATCCAGTTCCCACAAACTCGCTCTTCCCCTATTATACAATCCAGTTCCTACAAACTCATCTTTCCCCATCAGACAATCCAATTCCCAAATCTCTGTCTTCCCCAGCATACAATCCAATTCCCACAAACTCTCCTTTTCCCCATCATACAATTCAATTCCCACAATCTCTCTCTTCCAAATCATACAATCCAATTCCCACAAACTCGCTCTTCCTCTTTTGTGCAATCCAGTTCCCACAAACTCTTTCTTTCCCCATCATACAATCGAATTCCCACACCTAACTCTTTCCCATCATACAGTCCAATTCCCACAAACACTCTCTTCCCCATTATACAATCCAACTCCCACAAACTATCTCTTCCCCATCATACTATCCAATTCCCACAAACTATCTCTTCCCCATCATACTATCCAATACCCAGAAACTCTCTCTTTCCCATAATACAATCCAATGCGCACAAACTCTCTCTTTCCCAATCATACAATCCAATACCCGTAAAACTCTTTCTTTCCCCATCATACAATCCTATTCCCACAAACTCTCTCTCCCCCCATCAAACAATCCAGTTCCCACAAACGCTCTCTTCCCCATCATACAATCCAATTCCCACAAATTCTCTCTTCCCCATCATACAATCCAATTGCCACAAACTTTCTCTTCACCCATAATGCAATCCAGTTCCCACAATCTCTCCCTTTCCCCATCATACAATCAAATCCCCAAAAACTCTCTCTTTCCCATCATACAATCCAATTTACACAAACTCTCCCTTTCCCCATCATACAATCAAATTCGCACAATCTCTCGCTTTCCGCATCATACAATACAATTCCCACAATCTCTCTTCCCCATCATGCAATCCAATTCCCACAAACTCCCTCTTCCCCATCATACAATCCATTTCACACAAACTCTCTCTTCCCCATCATACAGTCCAATTCCCACAAACTCTCCCTTCCCCATGATACAGTCCAATTCCCACAAACTCTCTGTTCCCCAGCATACAATCCAATTCGCACAAACTCTCTCCTCCCCATCTTACAATCCAATTCCCACTGACTCTCTCTTCCCCATCAGGCAATCCATTTCCCACAAGCTCACACTTCCCCCATCATACAATCCAGTTCCCACAAACTCGCTCTTCCCCTATTATACAATCCAGTTCCTACAAACTCATCTTTCCCCATCAGACAATCCAATTCCCAAATCTCTGTCTTCCCCAGCATACAATCCAATTCCCACAAACTCTCTCTTCCCCATCATACAATCCAATTCCCACAAACTCTCTCTTCCCCATCATGCGATCCAATTCCCAAAAACTCTCTCTTCCCCATCATACAATCCAATTCCCACAAACTCTCTCTTCCCACATCATACAATCCAGTTCCCACAAACGCTCTCTTCCCCATCATACAATCCAATTCCCACAAATTCTCTCTTCCCCATCATACAATCCAATTGCCACAAACTTTCTCTTCACCCATAATGCAATCCAGTTCCCACAATCTCTCCCTTTCCCCATCATACAATCAAATCCCCAAAAACTCTCTCTTTCCCATCATACAATCCAATTTACACAAACTCTCCCTTTCCCCATCATACAATCAAATTCGCACAAACTCTCGCTTTCCGCATCATACAATACAATTCCCACAATCTCTCTTCCCCATCATGCAATCCAATTCCCACAAACTCTCTCTTCCCCATCATACAATCCATTTCACACAAACTCTCTTTTCCCCATCATACAATCCAATTCCCACAAATCCTCCCTTCCCCATGATACAATCCAATTCCCACAAACTCTCTGTTCCCCATCGTACAATCCAATTCCCTGAAACTCATTGTTCCACATCATACAATCCAGTTCCCATAAGCTCTCTGTACCCCTAACATATAATCCAATTCCCACAAACTCTCTATTTCCCCATCATACAATTCTATTCCCACAATCTCTCTCTTCCAAATCATACAATCCAATTCCCACAAACTCGCTCTTCCTCTATTGTGCAATCCAGTTCTAACAAACTCTTTCTTTCCCCATCATACAATCCAATTCCCTCATCTATCTCTTTCCCATCATACAGTCCAATTCCCACAAAATCTCTCTTCCCCATTATACAATCCAATTACCACAAACTATCTCTTCCCCATCATACTATCCAATTCCCACAAACTATCTCTTCCCCATCATACTATCCAATTCCCACAAACTCTCTCTTTCCCCATCATACAATTCAATTCCCACAATCTCTCTCTTCCAAATCATACAATCCAATTCCCACAAACTCGCTCTTCCTCTGTTGTGCAATCCAGTTCCAACAACCTCTTTCTTTCCCCATCATACAATCCAATTCCCACATCTATCTCTTTCCCATCATACAGTCCAATGCCCACAAACTCTCTCTTCCCCATCATACAATCCAATTCCCACAAACTATCTCTTCCCCATCATACTATCCAATTCCCACAAACTAACTCTTCCCCATCATACTATCCAATACCCACAAACTCTCTCTTTCCCATAATCCAATCCAATGCGCACAAATTCTCTCTTTCCCAATCATGCAATCCAATACCCGAAAAACTCTTTCTTTCCCCATCATACAATCCTATTCCCACAAACTCTCTCTTCCCCCATCATACAATCCAATTTACACAAACTCTCCCTTCCCCATCATACAATCAAATTCCCACAAACTCTCTCATTCCGTGTCATACAATACAATTCCCACAATCTCTCTTCACCATCATGCAATCCAATTCCCACAAACTCTCTTTTCCCCATCATACAATCCATTTCACACAAACCCTCTGTTCCCCATCGTACAATCCAATTCCTGAAACTCATTGTTCCACATCATACAATCCAGTTCCCATAAGCTCTCTGTACCCCCAACATATAATCCAATTCCCACAAACTCTCCTTTTCCCCATCATACAATTCAATTCCCACAATCTCTCTCTTCCAAATCATACAATCCAATTCCCACAAACTCGCTCTTCCTCTTTTGTGCAATCCAGTTCCCACAAACTCTTTCTTTCCCCATCATGCAATCGAATTCCCACACCTAACTCTTTCCCATCATACAGTCCAATTCCCACAAACACTCTCTTCCCCATTATACAATCCAATTTACACAAACTCTCCCTTTCCCCATCATACAATCAAATTCGCACAATCTCTCGCTTTCCGCATCATACAATACAATTCCCACAATCTCTCTTCCCCATCATGCAATCCAATTCCCACAAACTCCCTCTTCCCCACACTCGCTCTTCCCCATCATACAGTCCAATTCCCACAAACTCTCCCTTCCCCATGATACAGTCCAATTCCCACAAACTCTCTGTTCCCCAGCATACAATCCAATTCGCACAAACTCTCTCCTCCCCATCATACAATCCAATTCCCACTGACTCTCTCTTCCCCATCAGGCAATCCATTTCCCACAAGCTCACACTTCCCCCATCATACAATCCAGTTCCCACAAACTCGCTCTTCCCCTATTATACAATCCAGTTCCTACAAACTCATCTTTCCCCATCAGACAATCCAATTCCCAAATCTCTGTCTTCCCCAGCATACAATCCAATTCCCATAAACTCTCTCTTCCCCATCATACAATCCAATTCCCACAAACTCTCTCTTCCCCATCATGCGATCCAATTCCCAAAAACTCTCTCTTCCCCATCATACAATCCAATTCCCACAAACTCTCTCTTCCCACATCATACAATCCAGTTCCCACAAACGCTCTCTTCCCCATCATACAATCCAATTCCCACAAATTCTCTCTTCCCCATCATACAATCCAATTGCCACAAACTTTCTCTTCACCCATAATGCAATCCAGTTCCCACAATCTCTCCCTTTCCCCATCATACAATCAAATCCCCAAAAACTCTCTCTTTCCCATCATACAATCCAATTTACACAAACTCTCCCTTTCCCCATCATACAATCAAATTCGCACAAACTCTCGCTTTCCGCATCATACAATACAATTCCCACAATCTCTCTTCCCCATCATGCAATCCAATTCCCACAATCTCTCTCTTCCAAATCATACAATCCAATTCCCACAAACTCGCTCTTCCTCTGTTGTGCAATCCAGTTCCAACAACCTCTTTCTTTCCCCATCATGCAATCCAATTCCCACATCTATCTCTTTCCCATCATACAGTCCAATGCCCACAAACTCTCTCTTCCCCATCATACAATCCAATTCCCACAAACTATCTCTTCCCCATCATACTATCCAATTCCCACAAACTAACTCTTCCCCATCATACTATCCAATACCCACAAACTCTCTCTTTCCCATAATCCAATCCAATGCGCACAAATTCTCTCTTTCCCAATCATGCAATCCAATACCCGAAAAACTCTTTCTTTCCCCATCATACAATCCTATTCCCACAAACTCTCTCTTCCCCCATCATACAATCCAATTTACACAAACTCTCCCTTCCCCATCATACAATCAAATTCCCACAAACTCTCTCATTCCGTGTCATACAATACAATTCCCACAATCTCTCTTCACCATCATGCAATCCAATTCCAACAAACTCTCTTTTCCCCATCATACAATCCATTTCACACAAACCCTCTGTTCCCCATCGTACAATCCAATTCCTGAAACTCATTGTTCCACATCATACAATCCAGTTCCCATAAGCTCTCTGTACCCCCAACATATAATCCAATTCCCACAAACTCTCCTTTTCCCCATCATACAATTCAATTCCCACAATCTCTCTCTTCCAAATCATACAATCCAATTCCCACAAACTCGCTCTTCCTCTTTTGTGCAATCCAGTTCCCACAAACTCTTTCTTTCCCCATCATGCAATCGAATTCCCACACCTAACTCTTTCCCATCATACAGTCCAATTCCCACAAACACTCTCTTCCCCATTATACAATCCAATTTACACAAACTCTCCCTTTCCCCATCATACAATCAAATTCGCACAATCTCTCGCTTTCCGCATCATACAATACAATTCCCACAATCTCTCTTCCCCATCATGCAATCCAATTCCCACAAACTCCCTCTTCCCCATCATACAATCCATTTCACACAAACTCTCTCTTCCCCATCATACAGTCCAATTCCCACAAACTCTCCCTTCCCCATGATACAGTCCAATTCCCACAAACTCTCTGTTCCCCAGCATACAATCCAATTCGCACAAACTCTCTCCTCCCCATCATACAATCCAATTCCCACTGACTCTCTCTTCCCCATCAGGCAATCCATTTCCCACAAGCTCACACTTCCCCCATCATACAATCCAGTTCCCACAAACTCGCTCTTCCCCTATTATACAATCCAGTTCCTACAAACTCATCTTTCCCCATCAGACAATCCAATTCCCAAATCTCTGTCTTCCCCAGCATACAATCCAATTCCCATAAACTCTCTCTTCCCCATCATACAATCCAATTCCCACAAACTCTCTCTTCCCCATCATGCGATCCAATTCCCAAAAACTCTCTCTTCCCCATCATACAATCCAATTCCCACAAACTCTCTCTTCCCACATCATACAATCCAGTTCCCACAAACGCTCTCTTCCCCATCATACAATCCAATTCCCACAAATTCTCTCTTCCCCATCATACAATCCAATTGCCACAAACTTTCTCTTCACCCATAATGCAATCCAGTTCCCACAATCTCTCCCTTTCCCCATCATACAATCAAATCCCCAAAAACTCTCTCTTTCCCATCATACAATCCAATTTACACAAACTCTCCCTTTCCCCATCATACAATCAAATTCGCACAAACTCTCGCTTTCCGCATCATACAATACAATTCCCACAATCTCTCTTCCCCATCATGCAATCCAATTCCCACAAACTCTCTCTTCCCCATCATACAATCCATTTCACACAAACTCTCTTTTCCCCATCATACAATCCAATTCCCACAAACTCTCCCTTCCCCATGATACAATCCAATTCCCACAAACTCTCTGTTCCCCATCGTACAATCCAATTCCCTGAAACTCATTGTTCCACATCATACAATCCAGTTCCCATAAGCTCTCTGTACCCCTAACATATAATCCAATTCCCACAAACTCTCTATTTCCCCATCATACAATTCTATTCCCACAATCTCTCTCTTCCAAATCATACAATCCAATTCCCACAAACTCGCTCTTCCTCTATTGTGCAATCCAGTTCTAACAAACTCTTTCTTTCCCCATCATACAATCCAATTCCCTCATCTATCTCTTTCCCATCATACAGTCCAATTCCCACAAACTCTCTCTTCCCCATTATACAATCCAATTACCACAAACTATCTCTTCCCCATCATACTATCCAATTCCCACAAACTATCTCTTCCCCATCATACTATCCAATTCCCACAAACTCTCTCTTTCCCCATCATACAATTCAATTCCCACAATCTCTCTCTTCCAAATCATACAATCCAATTCCCACAAACTCGCTCTTCCTCTGTTGTGCAATGCAGTTCCAACAACCTCTTTCTTTCCCCATCATACAATCCAATTCCCACATCTATCTCTTTCCCATCATACAGTCCAATGCCCACAAACTCTCTCTTCCCCATCATACAATCCAATTCCCACAAACTATCTCTTCCCCATCATACTATCCAATTCCCACAAACTAACTCTTCCCCATCATACTATCCAATACCCACAAACTCTCTCTTTCCCATAATCCAATCCAATGCGCACAAATTCTCTCTTTCCCAATCATGCAATCCAATACCCGAAAAACTCTTTCTTTCCCCATCATACAATCCTATTCCCACAAACTCTCTCTTCCCCCATCATACAATCCAATTTACACAAACTCTCCCTTCCCCATCATACAATCAAATTCCCACAAACTCTCTCATTCCGTGTCATACAATACAATTCCCACAATCTCTCTTCACCATCATGCAATCCAATTCCAACAAACTCTCTTTTCCCCATCATACAATCCATTTCACACAAACCCTCTGTTCCCCATCGTACAATCCAATTCCTGAAACTCATTGTTCCACATCATACAATCCAGTTCCCATAAGCTCTCTGTACCCCCAACATATAATCCAATTCCCACAAACTCTCCTTTTCCCCATCATACAATTCAATTCCCACAATCTCTCTCTTCCAAATCATACAATCCAATTCCCACAAACTCGCTCTTCCTCTTTTGTGCAATCCAGTTCCCACAAACTCTTTCTTTCCCCATCATGCAATCGAATTCCCACACCTAACTCTTTCCCATCATACAGTCCAATTCCCACAAACACTCTCTTCCCCATTATACAATCCAATTTACACAAACTCTCCCTTTCCCCATCATACAATCAAATTCGCACAATCTCTCGCTTTCCGCATCACACAATACAATTCCCACAATCTCTCTTCCCCATCATGCAATCCAATTCCCACAAACTCCCTCTTCCCCATCATACAATCCATTTCACACACACTCTCTCTTCCCCATCATACAGTCCAATTCCCACAAACTCTCCCTTCCCCATGATACAGTCCAATTCCCACAAACTCTCTGTTCCCCAGCATACAATCCAATTCGCACAAACTCTCTCCTCCCCATCATACAATCCAATTCCCACTGACTCTCTCTTCCCCATCAGGCAATCCATTTCCCACAAGCTCACACTTCCCCCATCATACAATCCAGTTCCCACAAACTCGCTCTTCCCCTATTATACAATCCAGTTCCTACAAACTCATCTTTCCCCATCAGACAATCCAATTCCCAAATCTCTGTCTTCCCCAGCATACAATCCAATTCCCATAAACTCTCTCTTCCCCATCATACAATCCAATTCCCACAAACTCTCTCTTCCCCATCATGCGATCCAATTCCCAAAAACTCTCTCTTCCCCATCATACAATCCAATTCCCACAAACTCTCTCTTCCCACATCATACAATCCAGTTCCCACAAACGCTCTCTTCCCCATCATACAATCCAATTCCCACAAATTCTCTCTTCCCCATCATACAATCCAATTGCCACAAACTTTCTCTTCACCCATAATGCAATCCAGTTCCCACAATCTCTCCCTTTCCCCATCATACAATCAAATCCCCAAAAACTCTCTCTTTCCCATCATACAATCCAATTTACACAAACTCTCCCTTTCCCCATCATACAATCAAATTCGCACAAACTCTCGCTTTCCGCATCATACAATACAATTCCCACAATCTCTCTTCCCCATCATGCAATCCAATTCCCACAAACTCTCTCTTCCCCATCATACAATCCATTTCACACAAACTCTCTTTTCCCCATCATACAATCCAATTCCCACAAACTCTCCCTTCCCCATGATACAATCCAATTCCCACAAACTCTCTGTTCCCCATCGTACAATCCAATTCCCTGAAACTCATTGTTCCACATCATACAATCCAGTTCCCATAAGCTCTCTGTACCCCTAACATATAATCCAATTCCCACAAACTCTCTATTTCCCCATCATACAATTCTATTCCCACAATCTCTCTCTTCCAAATCATACAATCCAATTCCCACAAACTCGCTCTTCCTCTATTGTGCAATCCAGTTCTAACAAACTCTTTCTTTCCCCATCATACAATCCAATTCCCTCATCTATCTCTTTCCCATCATACAGTCCAATTCCCACAAACTCTCTCTTCCCCATTATACAATCCAATTACCACAAACTATCTCTTCCCCATCATACTATCCAATTCCCACAAACTATCTCTTCCCCATCATACTATCCAATTCCCACAAACTCTCTCTTTCCCCATCATACAATTCAATTCCCACAATCTCTCTCTTCCAAATCATACAATCCAATTCCCACAAACTCGCTCTTCCTCTGTTGTGCAATCCAGTTCCAACAACCTCTTTCTTTCCCCATCATACAATCCAATTCCCACATCTATCTCTTTCCCATCATACAGTCCAATGCCCACAAACTCTCTCTTCCCCATCATACAATCCAATTCCCACAAACTATCTCTTCCCCATCATACTATCCAATTCCCACAAACTAACTCTTCCCCATCATACTATCCAATACCAACAAACTCTCTCTTTCCCATAATCCAATCCAATGCGCACAAATTCTCTCTTTCCCAATCATGCAATCCAATACCCGAAAAACTCTTTCTTTCCCCATCATACAATCCTATTCCCACAAACTCTCTCTTCCCCCATCATACAATCCAATTTACACAAACTCTCCCTTCCCCATCATACAATCAAATTCCCACAAACTCTCTCATTCCGTGTCATACAATACAATTCCCACAATCTCTCTTCACCATCATGCAATCCAATTCCCACAAACTCTCTTTTCCCCATCATACAATCCATTTCACACAAAGCCTCTGTTCCCCATCGTACAATCCAATTCCTGAAACTCATTGTTCCACATCATACAATCCAGTTCCCATAAGCTCTCTGTACCCCCAACATATAATCCAATTCCCACAAACTCTCCTTTTCCCCATCATACAATTCAATTCCCACAATCTCTCTCTTCCAAATCATACAATCCAATTCCCACAAACTCGCTCTTCCTCTTTTGTGCAATCCAGTTCCCACAAACTCTTTCTTTCCCCATCATGCAATCGAATTCCCACACCTAACTCTTTCCCATCATACAGTCCAATTCCCACAAACACTCTCTTCCCCATTATACAATCCAACTCCCACAAACTATCTCTTCCCCATCATACTATCCAATTCCCACAAACTATCTCTTCCCCATCATACTATCCAATACCCAGAAACTCTCTCTTTCCCATAATACAATCCAATGCGCACAAACTCTCTCTTTCCCAATCATACAATCCAATACCCGTAAAACTCTTTCTTTCCCCATCATACAATCCTATTCCCACAAACTCTCTCTCCCCCCATCAAACAATCCAAATCCCACAAACTCTCTCTTCCCACATCATACAATCCAGTTCCCACAAACGCTCTCTTCCCCATCATACAATCCAATTCCCACAAATTCTCTCTTCCCCATCATACAATCCAATTGCCACAAACTTTCTCTTCACCCATAATGCAATCCAGTTCCCACAATCTCTCCCTTTCCCCATCATACAATCAAATCCCCAAAAACTCTCTCTTTCCCATCATACAATCCAATTTACACAAACTCTCCCTTTCCCCATCATACAATCAAATTCGCACAATCTCTCGCTTTCCGCATCATACAATACAATTCCCACAATCTCTCTTCCCCATCATGCAATCCAATTCCCACAAACTCCCTCTTCCCCATCATACAATCCATTTCACACAAACTCTCTCTTCCCCATCATACAGTCCAATTCCCACAGACTCTCCCTTCCCCATGATACAGTCCAATTCCCACAAACTCTCTGTTCCCCATCGTACAATCCAATTCCCACAAATTCTCTCTTCCCCATCATACAATCCAATTGCCACAAACTTTCTCTTCACCCATAATGCAATCCAGTTCCCACAATCTCTCCCTTTCCCCATCATACAATCAAATCCCCCAAAACTCTCTCTTTCCCATCATACAATCCAATTTACACAAACTCTCCCTTTCCCCATCATACAATCAAATTCGCACAATCTCTCGCTTTCCGCATCATACAATACAATTCCCACAATCTCTCTTCCCCATCATGCAATCCAATTCCCACAAACTCCCTCTTCCCCATCATACAATCCATTTCACACAAACTCTCTCTTCCCCATCATACAGTCCAATTCCCACAAACTCTGCCTTCCCCATCATACTATCCAATTCCCACAAACTATCTCTTCCCCATCATACTATCCAATTCCCACAAACTCTCTATTTCCCCATCATACAATTCAATTCCCACAATCTCTCTCTTCCAAATCATACAATCCAATTCCCACAAACTCGCTCTTCCTCTGTTGTGCAATCCAGTTCCAACAACCTCTTTCTTTCCCCATCATACAATCCAATTCCCACATCTATCTCTTTCCCATCATACAGTCCAATGCCCACAAACTCTCTCTTCCCCATCATACAATCCAATTCCCACAAACTATCTCTTCCCCATCATACTATCCAATTCCCACAAACTAACTCTTCCCCATCATACTATCCAATACCCACAAACTCTCTCTTTCCCATAATCCAATCCAATGCGCACAAATTCTCTCCTTCCCAATCATGCAATCCAATACCCGAAAAACTCTTTCTTTCCCCATCATACAATCCTATTCCCACAAACTCTCTCTTCCCCCATCATACAATCCAATTTACACAAACTCTCCCTTCCCCATCATACAATCAAATTCCCACAAACTTCTCATTCCGTGTCATACAATACAATTCCCACAATCTCTCTTCACCATCATGCAATCCAATTCCCACAAACTCTCTTTTCCCCATCATACAATCCATTTCACACAAACCCTCTGTTCCCCATCGTACAATCCAATTCCTGAAACTCATTGTTCCACATCATACAATCCAGTTCCCATAAGCTCTCTGTACCCCCAACATATAATCCAATTCCCACAAACTCTCCTTTTCCCCATCATACAATTCAATTCCCACAATCTCTCTCTTCCAAATCATACAATCCAATTCCCACAAACTCGCTCTTCCTCTTTTGTGCAATCCAGTTCCCACAAACTCTTTCTTTCCCCATCATACAATCGAATTCCCACACCTAACTCTTTCCCATCATACAGTCCAATTCCCACAAACACTCTCTTCCCCATTATACAATCCAACTCCCACAAACTATCTCTTCCCCATCATACTATCCAATTCCCACAAACTATCTCTTCCCCATCATACTATCCAATACCCAGAAACTCTCTCTTTCCCATAATACAATCCAATGCGCACAAACTCTCTCTTTCCCAATCATACAATCCAATACCCGTAAAACTCTTTCTTTCCCCATCATACAATCCTATTCCCACAAACTCTCTCTCCCCCCATCAAACAATCCAGTTCCCACAAACGCTCTCTTCCCCATCATACAATCCAATTCCCACAAATTCTCTCTTCCCCATCATACAATCCAATTGCCACAAACTTTCTCTTCACCCATAATGCAATCCAGTTCCCACAATCTCTCCCTTTCCCCATCATACAATCAAATCCCCAAAAACTCTCTCTTTCCCATCATACAATCCAATTTACACAAACTCTCCCTTTCCCCATCATACAATCAAATTCGCACAATCTCTCGCTTTCCGCATCATACAATACAATTCCCACAATCTCTCTTCCCCATCATGCAATCCAATTCCCACAAACTCCCTCTTCCCCATCATACAATCCATTTCACACAAACTCTCTCTTCCCCATCATACAGTCCAATTCCCACAAACTCTCCCTTCCCCATGATACAGTCCAATTCCCACAAACTCTCTGTTCCCCAGCATACAATCCAATTCGCACAAACTCTCTCCTCCCCATCATACAATCCAATTCCCACTGACTCTCTCTTCCCCATCAGGCAATCCATTTCCCACAAGCTCACACTTCCCCCATCATACAATCCAGTTCCCACAAACTCGCTCTTCCCCTATTATACAATCCAGTTCCTACAAACTCATCTTTCCCCATCAGACAATCCAATTCCCAAATCTCTGTCTTCCCCAGCATACAATCCAATTCCCACAAACTCTCTCTTCCCCATCATACAATCCAATTCCCACAAACTCTCTCTTCCCCATCATGCGATCCAATTCCCAAAAACTCTCTCTTCCCCATCATACAATCCAATTCCCACAAACTCTCTCTTCCCACATCATACAATCCAGTTCCCACAAACGCTCTCTTCCCCATCATACAATCCAATTCCCACAAATTCTCTCTTCCCCATCATACAATCCAATTGCCACAAACTTTCTCTTCACCCATAATGCAATCCAGTTCCCACAATCTCTCCCTTTCCCCATCATACAATCAAATCCCCAAAAACTCTCTCTTTCCCATCATACAATCCAATTTACACAAACTCTCCCTTTCCCCATCATACAATCAAATTCGCACAAACTCTCGCTTTCCGCATCATACAATACAATTCCCACAATCTCTCTTCCCCATCATGCAATCCAATTCCCACAAACTCTCTCTTCCCCATCATACAATCCATTTCACACAAACTCTCTTTTCCCCATCATACAATCCAATTCCCACAAACTCTCCCTTCCCCATGATACAATCCAATTCCCACAAACTCTCTGTTCCCCATCGTACAATCCAATTCCCTGAAACTCATTGTTCCACATCATACAATCCAGTTCCCATAAGCTCTCTGTACCCCTAACATATAATCCAATTCCCACAAACTCTCTATTTCCCCATCATACAATTCTATTCCCACAATCTCTCTCTTCCAAATCATACAATCCAATTCCCACAAACTCGCTCTTCCTCTATTGTGCAATCCAGTTCTAACAAACTCTTTCTTTCCCCATCATACAATCCAATTCCCTCATCTATCTCTTTCCCATCATACAGTCCAATTCCCACAAAATCTCTCTTCCCCATTATACAATCCAATTACCACAAACTATCTCTTCCCCATCATACTATCCAATTCCCACAAACTATCTCTTCCCCATCATACTATCCAATTCCCACAAACTCTCTCTTTCCCCATCATACAATTCAATTCCCACAATCTCTCTCTTCCAAATCATACAATCCAATTCCCACAAACTCGCTCTTCCTCTGTTGTGCAATCCAGTTCCAACAACCTCTTTCTTTCCCCATCATACAATCCAATTCCCACATCTATCTCTTTCCCATCATACAGTCCAATGCCCACAAACTCTCTCTTCCCCATCATACAATCCAATTCCCACAAACTATCTCTTCCCCATCATACTATCCAATTCCCACAAACTAACTCTTCCCCATCATACTATCCAATACCCACAAACTCTCTCTTTCCCATAATCCAATCCAATGCGCACAAATTCTCTCTTTCCCAATCATGCAATCCAATACCCGAAAAACTCTTTCTTTCCCCATCATACAATCCTATTCCCACAAACTCTCTCTTCCCCCATCATACAATCCAATTTACACAAACTCTCCCTTCCCCATCATACAATCAAATTCCCACAAACTCTCTCATTCCGTGTCATACAATACAATTCCCACAATCTCTCTTCACCATCATGCAATCCAATTCCCACAAACTCTCTTTTCCCCATCATACAATCCATTTCACACAAACCCTCTGTTCCCCATCGTACAATCCAATTCCTGAAACTCATTGTTCCACATCATACAATCCAGTTCCCATAAGCTCTCTGTACCCCCAACATATAATCCAATTCCCACAAACTCTCCTTTTCCCCATCATACAATTCAATTCCCACAATCTCTCTCTTCCAAATCATACAATCCAATTCCCACAAACTCGCTCTTCCTCTTTTGGGCAATCCAGTTCCCACAAACTCTTTCTTTCCCCATCATGCAATCGAATTCCCACACCTAACTCTTTCCCATCATACAGTCCAATTCCCACAAACACTCTCTTCCCCATTATACAATCCAATTTACACAAACTCTCCCTTTCCCCATCATACAATCAAATTCGCACAATCTCTCGCTTTCCGCATCATACAATACAATTCCCACAATCTCTCTTCCCCATCATGCAATCCAATTCCCACAAACTCCCTCTTCCCCATCATACAATCCATTTCACACAAACTCTCTCTTCCCCATCATACAGTCCAATTCCCACAAACTCTCCCTTCCCCATGATACAGTCCAATTCCCACAAACTCTCTGTTCCCCAGCATACAATCCAATTCGCACAAACTCTCTCCTCCCCATCATACAATCCAATTCCCACTGACTCTCTCTTCCCCATCAGGCAATCCATTTCCCACAAGCTCACACTTCCCCCATCATACAATCCAGTTCCCACAAACTCGCTCTTCCCCTATTATACAATCCAGTTCCTACAAACTCATCTTTCCCCATCAGACAATCCAATTCCCAAATCTCTGTCTTCCCCAGCATACAATCCAATTCCCACAAACTCTCTCTTCCCCATCATACAATCCAATTCCCACAAACTCTCTCTTCCCCATCATGCGATCCAATTCCCAAAAACTCTCTCTTCCCCATCATACAATCCAATTCCCACAAACTCTCTCTTCCCACATCATACAATCCAGTTCCCACAAACGCTCTCTTCCCCATCATACAATCCAATTCCCACAAATTCTCTCTTCCCCATCATACAATCCAATTGCCACAAACTTTCTCTTCACCCATAATGCAATCCAGTTCCCACAATCTCTCCCTTTCCCCATCATACAATCAAATCCCCAAAAACTCTCTCTTTCCCATCATACAATCCAATTTACACAAACTCTCCCTTTCCCCATCATACAATCAAATTCGCACAAACTCTCGCTTTCCGCATCATACAATACAATTCCCACAATCTCTCTTCCCCATCATGCAATCCAATTCCCACAAACTCTCTCTTCCCCATCATACAATCCATTTCACACAAACTCTCTTTTCCCCATCATACAATCCAATTCCCACAAACTCTCCCTTCCCCATGATACAATCCAATTCCCACAAACTCTCTGTTCCCCATCGTACAATCCAATTCCCTGAAACTCATTGTTCCACATCATACAATCCAGTTCCCATAAGCTCTCTGTACCCCTAACATATAATCCAATTCCCACAAACTCTCTATTTCCCCATCATACAATTCTATTCCCACAATCTCTCTCTTCCAAATCATACAATCCAATTCCCACAAACTCGCTCTTCCTCTATTGTGCAATCCAGTTCTAACAAACTCTTTCTTTCCCCATCATACAATCCAATTCCCTCATCTATCTCTTTCCCATCATACAGTCCAATTCCCACAAACTCTCTCTTCCCCATTATACAATCCAATTACCACAAACTATCTCTTCCCCATCATACTATCCAATTCCCACAAACTATCTCTTCCCCATCATACTATCCAATTCCCACAAACTCTCTCTTTCCCCATCATACAATTCAATTCCCACAATCTCTCTCTTCCAAATCATACAATCCAATTCCCACAAACTCGCTCTTCCTCTGTTGTGCAATCCAGTTCCAACAACCTCTTTCTTTCCCCATCATACAATCCAATTCCCACATCTATCTCTTTCCCATCATACAGTCCAATGCCCACAAACTCTCTCTTCCCCATCATACAATCCAATTCCCACAAACTATCTCTTCCCCATCATACTATCCAATTCCCACAAACTAACTCTTCCCCATCATACTATCCAATACCCACAAACTCTCTCTTTCCCATAATCCAATCCAATGCGCACAAATTCTCTCTTTCCCAATCATGCAATCCAATACCCGAAAAACTCTTTCTTTCCCCATCATACAATCCTATTCCCACAAACTCTCTCTTCCCCCATCATACAATCCAATTTACACAAACTCTCCCTTCCCCATCATACAATCAAATTCCCACAAACTCTCTCATTCCGTGTCATACAATACAATTCCCACAATCTCTCTTCACCATCATGCAATCCAATTCCCACAAACTCTCTTTTCCCCATCATACAATCCATTTCACACAAACCCTCTGTTCCCCATCGTACAATCCAATTCCTGAAACTCATTGTTCCACATCATACAATCCAGTTCCCATAAGCTCTCTGTACCCCCAACATATAATCCAATTCCCACAAACTCTCCTTTTCCCCATCATACAATTCAATTCCCACAATCTCTCTCTTCCAAATCATACAATCCAATTCCCACAAACTCGCTCTTCCTCTTTTGGGCAATCCAGTTCCCACAAACTCTTTCTTTCCCCATCATGCAATCGAATTCCCACACCTAACTCTTTCCCATCATACAGTCCAATTCCCACAAACACTCTCTTCCCCATTATACAATCCAATTTACACAAACTCTCCCTTTCCCCATCATACAATCAAATTCGCACAATCTCTCGCTTTCCGCATCATACAATACAATTCCCACAATCTCTCTTCCCCATCATGCAATCCAATTCCCACAAACTCCCTCTTCCCCATCATACAATCCATTTCACACAAACTCTCTCTTCCCCATCATACAGTCCAATTCCCACAAACTCTCCCTTCCCCATGATACAGTCCAATTCCCACAAACTCTCTGTTCCCCAGCATACAATCCAATTCGCACAAACTCTCTCCTCCCCATCATACAATCCAATTCCCACTGACTCTCTCTTCCCCATCAGGCAATCCATTTCCCACAAGCTCACACTTCCCCCATCATACAATCCAGTTCCCACAAACTCGCTCTTCCCCTATTATACAATCCAGTTCCTACAAACTCATCTTTCCCCATCAGACAATCCAATTCCCAAATCTCTGTCTTCCCCAGCATACAATCCAATTCCCACAAACTCTCTCTTCCCCATCATACAATCCAATTCCCACAAACTCTCTCTTCCCCATCATGCGATCCAATTCCCAAAAACTCTCTCTTCCCCATCATACAATCCAATTCCCACAAACTCTCTCTTCCCACATCATACAATCCAGTTCCCACAAACGCTCTCTTCCCCATCATACAATCCAATTCCCACAAATTCTCTCTTCCCCATCATACAATCCAATTGCCACAAACTTTCTCTTCACCCATAATGCAATCCAGTTCCCACAATCTCTCCCTTTCCCCATCATACAATCAAATCCCCAAAAACTCTCTCTTTCCCATCATACAATCCAATTTACACAAACTCTCCCTTTCCCCATCATACAATCAAATTCGCACAAACTCTCGCTTTCCGCATCATACAATACAATTCCCACAATCTCTCTTCCCCATCATGCAATCCAATTCCCACAAACTCTCTCTTCCCCATCATACAATCCATTTCACACAAACTCTCTTTTCCCCATCATACAATCCAATTCCCACAAACTCTCCCTTCCCCATGATACAATCCAATTCCCACAAACTCTCTGTTCCCCATCGTACAATCCAATTCCCTGAAACTCATTGTTCCACATCATACAATCCAGTTCCCATAAGCTCTCTGTACCCCTAACATATAATCCAATTCCCACAAACTCTCTATTTCCCCATCATACAATTCTATTCCCACAATCTCTCTCTTCCAAATCATACAATCCAATTCCCACAAACTCGCTCTTCCTCTATTGTGCAATCCAGTTCTAACAAACTCTTTCTTTCCCCATCATACAATCCAATTCCCTCATCTATCTCTTTCCCATCATACAGTCCAATTCCCACAAACTCTCTCTTCCCCATTATACAATCCAATTACCACAAACTATCTCTTCCCCATCATACTATCCAATTCCCACAAACTATCTCTTCCCCATCATACTATCCAATTCCCACAAACTCTCTCTTTCCCCATCATACAATTCAATTCCCACAATCTCTCTCTTCCAAATCATACAATCCAATTCCCACAAACTCGCTCTTCCTCTGTTGTGCAATCCAGTTCCAACAACCTCTTTCTTTCTCCATCATACAATCCAATTCCCACATCTATCTCTTTCCCATCATACAGTCCAATGCCCACAAACTCTCTCTTCCCCATCATACAATCCAATTCCCACAAACTATCTCTTCCCCATCATACTATCCAATTCCCACAAACTAACTCTTCCCCATCATACTATCCAATACCCACAAACTCTCTCTTTCCCATAATCCAATCCAATGCGCACAAATTCTCTCTTTCCCAATCATGCAATCCAATACCCGAAAAACTCTTTCTTTCCCCATCATACAATCCTATTCCCACAAACTCTCTCTTCCCCCATCATACAATCCAATTTACACAAACTCTCCCTTCCCCATCATACAATCAAATTCCCACAAACTCTCTCATTCCGTGTCATACAATACAATTCCCACAATCTCTCTTCACCATCATGCAATCCAATTCCCACAAACTCGCTCTTCCTCTTTTGTGCAATCCAGTTCCCACAAACTCTTTCTTTCCCCATCATGCAATCGAATTCCCACACCTAACTCTTTCCCATCATACAGTCCAATTCCCACAAACACTCTCTTCCCCATTATACAATCCAACTCCCACAAACTATCTCTTCCCCATCATACTATCCAATTCCCACAAACTATCTCTTCCCCATCATACTATCCAATACCCAGAAACTCTCTCTTTCCCATAATACAATCCAATGCGCACAAACTCTCTCTTTCCCAATCATACAATCCAATACCCGTAAAACTCTTTCTTTCCCCATCATACAATCCTATTCCCACAAACTCTCTCTCCCCCCATCAAACAATCCAAATCCCACAAACTCTCTCTTCCCACATCATACAATCCAGTTCCCACAAACGCTCTCTTCCCCATCATACAATCCAATTCCCACAAATTCTCTCTTCCCCATCATACAATCCAATTGCCACAAACTTTCTCTTCACCCATAATGCAATCCAGTTCCCACAATCTCTCCCTTTCCCCATCATACAATCAAATCCCCAAAAACTCTCTCTTTCCCATCATACAATCCAATTTACACAAACTCTCCCTTTCCCCATCATACAATCAAATTCGCACAATCTCTCGCTTTCCGCATCATACAATACAATTCCCACAATCTCTCTTCCCCATCATGCAATCCAATTCCCACAAACTCCCTCTTCCCCATCATACAATCCATTTCACACAAACTCTCTCTTCCCCATCATACAGTCCAATTCCCACAAACTCTCCCTTCCCCATGATACAGTCCAATTCCCACAAACTCTCTGTTCCCCATCGTACAATCCAATTCCCACAAATTCTCTCTTCCCCATCATACAATCCAATTGCCACAAACTTTCTCTTCACCCATAATGCAATCCAGTTCCCACAATCTCTCCCTTTCCCCATCATACAATCAAATCCCCCAAAACTCTCTCTTTCCCATCATACAATCCAATTTACACAAACTCTCCCTTTCCCCATCATACAATCAAATTCGCACAATCTCTCGCTTTCCGCATCATACAATACAATTCCCACAATCTCTCTTCCCCATCATGCAATCCAATTCCCACAAACTCCCTCTTCCCCATCATACAATCCATTTCACACAAACTCTCTCTTCCCCATCATACAGTCCAATTCCCACAAACTCTGCCTTCCCCATGATACAGTCCAATTCCCACAAACTCTCTGTTCCCCATCGTACAATCCAATTCCCTGAAACTCATTGTTCCACATCATACAATCCAGTTCCCATAAGCTCTCTGTACCCCCAACATATAATCCAATTCCCACAAACTCTCTCGTTCCCCATCTTACAATACAATTCCCACAATCTCTCTCTTCCAAATCATACAATCCAATTCCCACAAACTCGCTCTTCCTCTATTGTGCAACCCAGTTCCAACAAACTCTTTCTTTCCCCATCATACAATCCAATTCCCACATCTATCTCTTTCCCATCATACAGTCCAATTCCCACAAACTCTCTCTTCCCCATCATACAATCCAATTCCCACAAACTATCTCTTCCCCATCATACTATCCAATTCCCACAAACTATCTCTTCCCCATCATACAATCAAATTCCCACAAACTCTCTCATTCCGTGTCATACAACACAATTCCCACAATCTCTCTTCACCATCATGCAATCCAATTCCCACAAACTCTCTTTTCCCCATCATACAATCCATTTCACACAAACCCGCTGTTCCCCATCGTGCAATCCAATTCCCAGAAACTCATTGTTCCACATCATACAATCCAGTTCCCATAAGCTCTCTGTACCCCCAACATATAATCCAATTCCCACAAACTCTCCCTTTCCCCATCATACAATTCAATTCCCACAATCTCGCTCTTCCAAATCATACAATCCAATTCCCACAAACTCGCTCTTCCTCTATTGTGCAATCCAGTTCGCACAAACTCTTTCTTTCCCCATCATACAATCGAATTCCCACACCTATCTCTTTCCCATCATACAGTCCAATTCCCACAAACACTCTCTTCCCCATTATAGAATCCAAATCCCACAAACTATCTCTTCCCCATCATACTATCCAATTCCCACAAACTATCTCTTCCCCATCATACTATCCAATACCCAGAAACTCTCTCTTTCACATAATACAATCCAATGAGCACAAACTCTCTCTTTCCCAATCATACAATCCAATACCCGAAAAACTCTTTCTTTCCCCATCATACAATCCTATTCCCACAAACTCTCTCTTCCCCCATCAAACAATCCAAATCCCACAAACTCTCCCTTCCCCATCATACAATCCAATTCCCACAAACTCTCTCTTTCCCATCATACAATCCAATTCCCACAAACTCTCTCTTCCCCCATCATACAATCCAATTTCCAGAAACTCTCTTTTTCCACATCATACAATCCAATTCCCAGAAACTCGCTCTTCCCCTATTATACAATCCAGTTCCCACAAACTCGCTCTTCCCCTATCAAACAATCCAAATCCCACAAACTCTGTCTTCCCCATCAAACAATCCGATTTCCACAAACACTCTCTTCCCCATCATACAATCCAATGCCCACAAACTCTCTCTTCCCCCATCATACAATCCAGTTTCCACAAACGCTCTCTTTCCTCAGCATACAATCCAATACCCAAAAACTCTTTCTTCCCCCAACATACAATCCAATTCCCACAAACTCTCTCTTCCCAATAATACAATCCAATTCCCACAAACTCTCTATTCCCCATCATACAGTCCAATTAACACAAACTCTATCTTCCCCAACCTTACAATTCAATTCCCACAAACTCTCTGTTCCCCAGCATACAATCCAATTCGCGCAAACTCTCTCCTCCCCATCATACAATCCAATTCCCACTGACTCTCTCTTCCCCATCAGGCAATCCATTTCCCACAAGCTCACACTTCCCCCATCATACAATCCAGTTCCCACAAACTCGCTCTTCCCCTATTATACAATCCAGTTCCTACAAACTCATCTTTCCCCATCAGACAATCCAATTCCCAAATCTCTGTCTTCCCCAGCATACAATCCAATTCCCACAAACTATCTCTTCCCCATCATACTATCCAATTCCCACAAACTAACTCTTCCCCATCATACTATCCAATACCCACAAACTCTCTCTTTCCCATAATCCAATCCAATGCGCACAAATTCTCTCTTTCCCAATCATGCAATCCAATTCCCACAAACTCTCTTTTCCCCATCATACAATCCATTTCACACAAACCCTCTGTTCCCCATCGTACAATCCAATTCCCAGAAACTCATTGTTCCACATCATACAATCCAGTTCCCATAAGCTCTCTGTACCCCCAACATATAATCCAATTCCCACAAACTCTCCCTTTCCCCATCATACAATTCAATTCCCACAATCTCTCTCTTCCAAATCATACAATCCAATTCCCACAAACTCGCTCTTCCTCTATTGTGCAATCCAGTTCCCACAAACTCTTTCTTTCCCCATCATACAATCGAATTCCCACATCTATCTCTTTCCCATCATACAGTCCATTTCCCACAAACACTCTCTTCCCCATTATACAATCCAACTCCCACAAACTTTCTCTTCCCCATCATACTATCCAATTCCCACAAACTATCTCTTCCCCATCATACTATCCAATACCCACAAACTCTCTCTTTCCCATAATACAATCCAAAGCGCACAAATTCTCTCTTTCCCAATCACACAATCCAATACCCGAAAAACTCTTTCTTTCCACATCATACATTCCTATTCCCACAAACTCTCCCTTCCCCATCATACAATCAAATTCCCACAAACTCTTTCATTCCGTGTCATACAATACAATTCCCACAATCTCTCTTCCCCATCATGCAATCCAATTTCCACAAACCCTCTCTTCCCCATCATACAATCCATTTCATACAAACTCTCTTTTCCCCATCATACAATCCAATTCCCACAAACTCTCTCTTCCCCCATCATACAATCCAATACCCACAAACCCTCTGTTCCCCATCTTACAATCCAATTCCCAGAATCTCATTGTTCCACATCATACAATCCAATTCCCACAAACTCTCTGTTCCACATCATACAATCCAATTCCCAAAAACTCTCTCTTACCACATCATACAATCGAATTCCCACAAAAACTCTCTTCGCCATCATACAATCTAATTCCCACAAACTCTCTGTTCCCCATCATGCAATCCAGTTTCCAGAATCTCACTCTTCCCCATCACACAATTCAATTCCCACAAACTCGCTCTTCCCCTATTATACAATCCAGTTCCCACAAACTCTGTCTTTCCCCATCATACCATCCAATTCTCACATCTCTCTTCCCCATAATACAATCCAATTTCCACAAAAACTCTCTTCCCTATCGTACAATCCAATCCCACAAACTCTCTCTTCCGCATCATACAATCCAATTCCCACAAACTCCTTCCTCCCCATCATACAATCCAATGCCCACAAACTCTCTCTCTCCCATCATACAATCCAATTCCCACAAACTCTCTCTTCCCCAACATGCAATCCAGTTCGCACAAGCTCACATTTCCCCCATCATTCAAATCGATTCCCACAAACTCTCTCTTTCCCCATCATACAATCCATTTCACACAAACCCTCTGTTCCCCATCGTGCAATCCAATTCCCAGAAACTCATTGTTCCACATCATACAATTCAGTTTCCATAAGCTCTCTGTACCCCCAACATATAATCCAATTCCCACAAACTCTCCCTTTCCCCATCATACAATTCAATTCCCACAATCTCTCTCTTCCAAATCATACAATCCAATTCCCACAAACTCGCTCTTCCTCTATTGTGCAATCCAGTTCCCACAAACTCTTTCTTTCCCCATCATACAATCCAATTCCCACAAACTCTCTCTTCCCCATCATACAATCCAATTCCCACAAACTCTCTCTTCCCCCATCATACAATCCAATTCCCACAAACTCTCTCTTCCCCATCATACAATCCATTTCACACAAACTCTCTTTTCCCCATCATACAATCCAATACCCACAAACCCTCTGTTCTCCATCGTACAATCCAATTCCCAGAAACTCATTGTTCCACATCATACAAACCAGTTCCCATAAGCTCTCTGTACCCACAACATATAATTCAATTCCCACAAACTCTCCCTTTCCCCATCAGACAATTCAATTCCCACAAACTCTCTCTTTCCCATCATACAATCCAATTCCCACAAACTCTCTCTTTCCCATCATACAATCCAATTCCCACAAACTCTCTCCTCCCCATCATACAATCCAATTCCCACAAACTCTCTCTTCCCCATCATGCAATCGAGTTCCCACAAGCTCACACTTCCCCCATCATACAATTCAATTCCCCAAGATCTTTCTCTTCCCCATCATACAATCCGTTTCCCACAAGCTCTCTGTTCCCCCCAAAATGCAATCCAATATCCACAATCTCTCTCTTTCTACATCATGCAGTCCAATTCCCACAAACTCTCTGTTCCCCATCATGCAATCTAGTTCCCACAAGGTCACTCTTCCCCCACCATACAATTCAATTCCCACAAAGTCTCTCTTCCCCATCGTACAATACAATTCCCACAAACTCTTTGTTCCCCATCATACACTCCAGTTCCCACAAGCTCTCTGTTCACCCGACATACTATCCAATTCCCACAAACTCTCTCGTTCCCCATCATACAAACAAATTCCCAAAAACTCTCTCTTCCCCATCATACAATCCAATTCCCACAAACTCTCTCTTCCCCATCATACAATCCATTTCCCACAAACTCTCTCGTTCCCCATCATACAAACTAATTCCCAAAAACTCTCTCTTCCCCATCATACAATCCAATTCCCACAAACTCTCTCTTCCCCATCATACAATCCATTTCACACAAACTCTCTTTTCCCCATCATACAAACCAATTCCCACAAACTCTCTCTTCCCCCATCATACAATCCAATACCCACAAACCCTCTGTTCCCCATCGTACAATCCAATTCCCAGAAACTCATTGTTCCACATCATACAATCCAATTCCCACAAACTCTCTGTTCCACATCATACAATCCAATTCCCAGAAACTCTCCCTTACCATATCATACAATCAAATTCCCACAAAAACTCTCTTCTCCATCATACAATCTAATTCCCACAAACTCTCTGCTCCCCATCATGCAATCCAGTTTCCAGAATCTCACTCTTCCCCATCATACAATTCAGTTATCACAAACTCGCTCTTCCCCTATTATAAAATCCAGTTCCCGCAAACTCTGTCTTTCCCCATCATACTATGCAATTCTCACATCTCTCTTCCCCATAATACAATCCAATTTCCACAAAAACTCTCTTCCCCATCGTACAATCCAATCCCACAAACTCTCTCTTCCGCATCATACAATCCAATTCCCACAACCTCCTTCCTCCCCATCATACAATCCAATGCCCACAAACTCTCTCTCTCCCATCATACAATCCAATTCCCACAAACTCTGTCTTCCCCAACATGCAATCCAGTTCGCACAAGCTCACATTTCCCCCATCATACAAATCGATTCCCACAAACTCTCTCTTTCCCCATCATACAATCCAATTCCCACAAACCCTCTGTTCCCCATCGTACAATCCAATTCCCAGAAACTCATTGTTCCACATCATACAATCCAGTTCCCATAAGCTCTCTGTACCCCCAACATGTTATCCAATTCCCACAAACTCTCCCTTTCCCCATCATACAATTCAATTCCCACAATCTCTCTCTTCCAAATTATACAATCCAATTCCCACAAACTCGCTCTTCCTCTATTGTGCAATCCAGTTCCCACAAACTCTTTCTTTCCCCATCATACAATCGAATTCCCACATCTATCTCTTTCCCATCATACAGTCCATTTCCCACAAACACTCTCTTCCCCATGATACAATCCAACTCCCACAAACTATCTCTTCCCCATCATACTATCCAATTCCCACAAACTATCTCTTCCCCATCATAATATCCAATACCCACAAACTCTCTCTTTCCCATAATACAATCCAAAGCGCACAAATTCTCTCTTTCCCAATCACACAATCCAATACCCGAAAAACTCTTTCTTTCCCCATCATACATTCCTATTCCCACAAACTCTCCCTTCCCCATCATACAATCAAATTCCCACAAACTCTTTCATTCCGTGTCATACAATACAATTCCCACAATCTCTCTTCCCCATCATGCAATCCAATTTCCACAAACCCTCTCTTCCCCATCATACAATCCATTTCATACAAACTCTCTTTTCCCCATCATACAATCCAATTCCCACAAACTCTCTCTTCCCCCATCATACAATCCAATACCCACAAACCCTCTGTTCCCCATCTTACAATCCAATTCCCAGAATCTCATTGTTATACATCATACAATCCAATTCCCACAAACTCTCTGTTCCACATCATACAATCCAATTCCCAAAAACTCTCTCTTACCACATCATACAATCGAATTCCCACAAAAACTCTCTTCGCCATCATACAATCTAATTCCCACAAACTCTCTGTTCCCCATCATGCAATCCAGTTTCCAGAATCTCACTCTTCCCCATCACACAATTCAATTCCCACAAACTCGCTCTTCCCCTATTATACAATCCAGTTCCCACAAACTCTGTCTTTCCCCATCATACCATCCAATTCTCACATCTCTCTTCCCCATAATACAATCCAATTTCCACAAAAACTCTCTTCCCTATCGTACAATCCAATCCCACAAACTCTCTCTTCCGCATCATACAATCCAATTCCCACAAACTCCTTCCTCCCCATCATACAATCCAATGCCCACAAACTCTCTCTCTCCCATCATACAATCCAATTCCCACAAACTCTCTCTTCCCCAACATGCAATCCAGTTCGCACAAGCTCACATTTCCCCATCATTCAAATCGATTCCCACAAACTCTCTCTTTCCCCATCATACAATCCATTTCACATAACCCTCTGTTCCCCATCGTGCAATCCAATTCCCAGAAACTCATTGTTCCACATCATACAATTCAGTTTCCATAAGCTCTCTGTACCCCCAACATATAATCCAATTCCCACAAACTCTCCCTTTCCCCATCATACAATTCAATTCCCACAATCTCTCTCTTCCAAATCATACAATCCAATTCCCACAAACTCGCTCTTCCTCTATTGTGCAATCCAGTTCCCACAAACTCTTTCTTTCCCCATCATACAACCGAATTCCCACATCTATCTGTTTCCCATCATACAGTCCAATTCCCACAAACACTCTCTTCCCTATCATACAATCCTATTCCCACAAACTCACTCCTCCCCCATCATACAATCCAATTCCCACAAACTCTCTCTTCCCCATCATACAATCCAATTCCCACAAACTCTCTCTTCCCCCATCATACAATCCAATTCCCACAAACTCTCTCTTCCCCATCATACAATCCATTTCACACAAACTCTCTTTTCCCCATCATACAATCCAATACCCACAAACCCTCTGTTCCCCATCGTACAATCCAATTCCCAGAAACTCATTGTTCCACATCATACAATCCAGTTCCCATAAGCTCTCTGTACCCACAACATATAATTCAATTCCCACAAACTCTCCCTTTCCCCATCAGACAATTCAATTCCCACAAACTCTCTCTTTCCCATCATACAATCCAATTCCCACAAACTCTCTCTTTCCCATCATACAATCCAATTCCCACAAACTCTCTCCTCCCCATCATACAATCCAATTCCCACAAACTCTCTCTTCCCCATCATGCAATCGAGTTCCCACAAGCTCACACTTCCCCCATCATACAATTCAATTCCCCAAGATCTTTCTCTTCCCCATCATACAATCCGTTTCCCACAAGCTCTCTATTCCCCCCAAAATGCAATCCAATATCCACAATCTCTCTCTTTCTACATCATGCAGACCAATGCCCACAAACTCTCTGTTCCCCATCATGCAATCTAGTTCCCACAAGGTCACTCTTCCCCCACCATACAATTCAATTCCCACAAAGTCTCTCTTCCCCATCGTACAATACAATTCCCACAAACTCTTTGTTCCCCATCATATACTCCAGTTCCCACAAGCTCTCTGTTCACCCGACATACTATCCAATTCCCACAAACTCTCTCGTTCCCCATCATACAAACAAATTCCCAAAAACTCTCTCTTCCCCATCATACAATCCAATTCCCACAAACTCTCTCTTCCCCATCATACAATCCATTTCACACAAACTCTCTTTTCCCCATCATACAAACCAATTCCCACAAACTCTCTCTTCCCCCATCATACAATCCAATACCCACAAACCCTCTGTTCCCCATCGAACAATCCAATTCCCAGAAACTCATTGTTCCACATCATGCAATCCAATTCCCACAAACTCTCTGTTCCACATCATACAATCCAATTCCCAGAAACTCTCTCTTACCATATCATACAATCAAATTCCCACAAAAACTCTCTTCCCCATCATACAATCTAATTCCCACAAACTCTCTGTTCCCCATCATGCAATCCAGTTTCCAGAATCTCACTCTTCCCCATCATACAATTCAGTTCCCACAAACTCGCTCTTCCCCTATTATAAAATCCAGTTCCCACAAACTCTGTCTTTCCCCATCATACTATGCAATTCTCACATCTCTCTTCCCCATAATACAATCCAATTTCCACAAAAACTCTCTTCCCCATCGTACAATCCAATCCCACAAACTCTCTCTTCCGCATCATACAATCCAATTCCCACAACCTCCTTCCTCCCCATCATACAATCCAATGCCCACAAACTCTCTCTCTCCCATCATACAATCCAATTCCCACAAACTCTCTCTTCCCCAACATGCAATCCAGTTCGCACAAGCTCACATTTCCCCCATCATACAAATCGATTCCCACAAACTCTCTCTTTCCACATCATACAATCCAATTCCCACAAACCCTCTTTTCCCCATCATACAATCCATTTCACACAAACCCTCTGTTCCCCATCGTACAATCCAATTCCCAGAAACTCATTGTTCCACATCATACAATCCAGTTCCCATAAGATCTCTGTACCCCCAACATGTAATCCAATTCCCACAAACTCTCCCTTTCCCCATCATACAATTCAATTCCCACAATCTCTTTCTTCCAAATTATACAATCCAATTCCCACAAACTCGCTCTTCCTCTATTGTGCAATCCAGTTCCCACAAACTCTTTTTTTCCCCATCATACAATCGAATTCCCACATCTATCTCTTTCCCATTATACAGTCCATTTCCCACAAACACTCTCTTCCCCATTATACAATCCAACTCCCACAAACTATCTCTTCCCCATCATACTATCCAATTCCCACAAACTATCTCTTCCCCATCATACTATCCAATACCCACAAACTCTCTCTTTCCCATAATACAATCCAAAGCGCACAAATTCTCTCTTTCCCAATCACACAATCCAATACCCGAAAAACTCTTTCTTTCCCCATCATACAATCCTATTCCCACAAACTCTCCCTTCCCCATCATACAATCAAATTCCCACAAACTCTCTCATTCCGTGTCATACAATACAATTCCCACAATCTCTCTTCCCCATCATGCAATCCAATTTGCACAAACCCTCTCCTCCCCATCATACAATCCATTTCATACAAACTCTCTTTTCCCCATCATACAATCCAATTCCCACAAACTCTCTCTTCCCCCATCATACAATCCAATACCCACAAACCCTCTGTTCCCCATCTTACAATCCAATTCCCAGAATCTCATTGTTCCACATCATACAATCCAATTCCAACAAACTCTCTGTTCCACATCATACAATCCAATTCCCAAAAACTCTCTCTTACCACATCATACAATCGAATTCCCACAAAAACTCTCTTCGCCATCATACAATCTAATTCCCACAAACTCTCTGTTCCCCATCATGCAATCCAGTTTCCAGAATCTCACTCTTCCCCATCACACAATTCAATTCCCACAAACTCGCTCTTCCCCTATTATACAATCCAGTTCCCACAAACTCTGTCTTTCCCCATCATACCATCCAATTCTCACATCTCTCTTCCCCATAATACAATCCAATTTCCACAAAAACGCTCTTCCCTATCGTACAATCCAATCCCACAAACTCTCTCTTCCGCATCATACAATCCAATTCCCACAAACTCCTTCCTCCCCATCATACAATCCAATGCCCACAAACTCTCTCTCTCCCATCATACAATCCAATTCCCACAAACTCTCTCTTCCCCAACATGCAATCCAGTTCGCACAAGCTCACATTTCCCCCATCATTCAAATCGATTCCCACAAACTCTCTCTTTCCCCATCATACAATCCATTTCACACAAACCCTCTGTTCCCCATCGTGCAATCCAATTCCCAGAAACTCATTGTTCCACATCATACAATCCAGTTTCCATAAGCTCTCTGTACCCCCAACATATAATCCAATTCCCACAAACTCTCCCTTTCCCCATCATACAATTCAATTCCCACAATCTCTCTCTTCCAAATCATACAATCCAATTCCCACAAACTCGCTCTTCCTCTATTGTGCAATCCAGTTCCCACAAACTCTTTCTTTCCCCATCATACAATCGAATTCCCACATCTATCTGTTTCCCATCATACAGTCCAATTCCCACAAACACTCTCTTCCCCATCATACAATCCTATTCCCACAAACTCACTCTTCCCCCATCATACAATCCAATTCCCACAAACTCTCTCTTCCCCATCATACAATCCAATTCCCACAAACTCTCTCTTCCCCCATCATACAATCCAATTCCCACAAACTCTCTCTTCCCCATCATACAATCCATTTCACACAAACTCTCTTTTCCCCATTATACAATCCAATACCCACAAACCCTCTGTTCCCCATCGTACAATCCAATTCCCAGAAACTCATTGTTCCACATCATACAATCCAGTTCCCATAAGCTCTCTGTACCCCCAACATATAATTCAATTCCCACAAACTCTCCCTTTCCCCATCAGACAATTCAA
>NW_027276257.1:0-42287 GCF_030028105.1 Mobula birostris
TGGATCAGACCTGTGTGTGAGTGTTTCTGAGGAGGTGACACAACTGTCTGTGAGTGTTTCTGAGGTGTGGATCAGACCTGTGTGTGAGTGTTTCTGAGGAGGTGACAGACCTGTGTGTCAGTGTTTCTGAGGTGTGGATCAGAGCTGTGTGTGAGTGTTTCTGAGGAGGTGTCAGACCTGTGCGTGAGTGTGTCTGAGGAGGTGAGGGACCTGTGTCTGACTGTTTCTGAGGTGTGGATCAGACCTGTGTGTGAGTGTTTCTGAGGAGGTGACAGACCTGTGTGTGAGTGTTTCTGAGGAGTGGATGGATCTGTGTGTGAGTGTTTCTGAGGAGTGGATCAGACCTTTGTGTGAGTGTTTCTGAGGAGGTGACAGACCAGTGTGTGAGTGTTTCTGAGGAGTGGATGGATCAGTGTGTGAGTGTTTCTGAGGAGTGGATCAGACCTGTGTGTGAGTGTTTCTGAGGAGGTGACACAACTGTCTGTGAGTGTTTTTGAGGTGTGGATCAGACCTGTGTGTGAGTGTTTCTGAGGAGGTGACAGCCGTGTGTGTGAGTGTTTCTGACGACGTGACAGACCTGTGTGTGAGTGTTTCTGAGGAGGTGACAGACTTGTGTGTGAGCGTTTCTGAGGAGTGGATCGGACCTGTGTTTGAGTGTTTCTGAGGTGTGAATCAAACCTGTGTTTGAGTGTTTCTGAGGAGTGGATCAGACCTTTGTGTGAGTGTTTCTGAGGAGGTGACAGACCTGTGTGTGAGTGTTTCTGAGGAGTGGATGGATCAGTGTGTGAGTGTTTCTGAGGAGTGGATCAGAACTGTGTGTGAGTGTTTCTGAGGAGGTGACACAACTGTCTGTGAGTGTTTTTGAGGTGTGGATCAGACCTGTGTGTGAGTGCTTCTGAGGAGGTGACAGAACTGTGTGTGAGTGTTTCTGAGGAGTGGATGGATCAGTGTGTGAGTGTTTCTGAGGAGTGGATCAGACCTGTGTGTGAGTGTTTCTGAGGAGGTGACACAACTGTCTGTCAGTGTTTTTGAGGTGTGGATCAGACCTGTGTGTGAGTGTTTCTGAGGAGGTGACAGCCGTGTGTGTGAGTGTTTCTGACGACGTGACAGACCTGTGTGTGAGTGTTTCTGAGGAGGTGCGAGACCTGTGTTTCAGTGTTTCTGAGGAGGTGAGGGACCTGTGTGTGAGAGTTTCTGAGGAGCGGATCAGACATGTGTGTGAGTGTTGCTGAGGAGGTGACAGACCTGTGTGAGTGTTTCTGAGGTGTGGATCAGTCCTGTGTGTGAGTGTTTCTGAGGAGCAGATCAGACCTGTGTGTAAGTGTTTCTGCGGAGGTGACAGACCTCTGTGTGAGTGTTTCTGAGGTGTGGATCAGACTTCTGTGTGAGTGTTTCTGAGGAGGTGACAGACCTGTGTGAGTGTTTCTGAAGTGTGGATCTGTCCTGTGTGTGAGTGTTTCTGAGGTGTGGATCTGTCCTGTGTGTGAGTGTTTCTGAGGAGTAGATCAGACCTGTGTGTAAGTGTATCTGAGGAGGTGACAGACCTGCGTGTGAGTGTTTCTGAGGAGTGGATCGGACCTGTGTTTGAGTGTTTCTGAGGTGTGGATCAGACCTGTGTGTGAGTTTTTCTGAGGTGTGGATCAGACCTTTGTATGAGTGTTTTTGAGGAGTGGATCAGACCTTTGTGTGAGTGTTTCTGAGGAGGTGACAGACCTGTGTGTGAGTGTTTCTGAGGAGTGGATTGATCAGTGTGTGAGTGTTTCTGAGGAGTGGATCAGACCTGTGTGTGAGTGTTTCTGAGGAGGTGACACAACTGTCTGTGAGTGTTTTTGAGGTGTGGATCAGACCTGTGTGTGAGTGTTTCTGAGGAGGTGACCGCCCTGTGTGTGAGTGTTTCTGATGACGTGACAGACCTGTGTGTGAGTGTTTCTGAGGAGGTGCGAGACCTGCGTTTGAGTGTTTCTGAGGAGGTGAGGGGCCTGTGTGTGAGTGTTTCTGAGGAGGTGACAGACTTGTGTGTGAGTGTTTCTGAGGTGTGGATCAGACCTGTGTGTGAGTGTTTCTGTGGAGTGGATCAGTCCTGTTAGTGAGTGTTACTGAGGAGAGGATGGATCTGTGGTTGAGTGTTTCTGAGGAATGGATCAGACCTGTGTGTGAGTGTTTCTGAGGAGCGGATCAGACCGGTGTGTGAGTGTTTCTGAGGAGGTGACAGACATGTGTGAGTGTTTCTGAGGTGTGGATCAGTCCTTTGTGTGAGTGTTTCTGAGGTGTAGATCAGACCTGTGTGTAAGTGTTTCTGAAGAGGCCACAGACCTGTCTGTGAGTGTTTCTGAGGTGTGGATCAGACCTGTGTGTGAGTGTTTCTGAGGAGGTGACAGACCTGTGTGTCAGTGTTTCTGAGGTGTGGATCAGAGCTGTGTGTGAGTGTTTCTGAGGAGGTGTCAGACCTGTGCGTGAGTGTGTCTGAGGAGGTGAGGGACCTGTGTCTGACTGTTTCTGAGGTGTGGATCAGACCTGTGTGTGAGTGTTTCTGAGGAGGTGACAGACCTGTGTGTGAGTGTTTCTGAGGAGTGGATGGATCTGTGTGTGAGTGTTTCTGAGGAGTGGATCAGACCTTTGTGTGAGTGTTTCTGAGGAGGTGACAGACCAGTGTGTGAGTGTTTCTGAGGAGTGGATGGATCAGTGTGTGAGTGTTTCTGAGGAGTGGATCAGACCTGTGTGTGAGTGTTTCTGAGGAGGTGACACAACTGTCTGTGAGTGTTTTTGAGGTGTGGATCAGACCTGTGTGTGAGTGTTTCTGAGGAGGTGACAGCCGTGTGTGTGAGTGTTTCTGACGACGTGACAGACCTGTGTGTGAGTGTTTCTGAGGAGGTGACAGACTTGTGTGTGAGCGTTTCTGAGGAGTGGATCGGACCTGTGTTTGAGTGTTTCTGAGGTGTGAATCAAACCTGTGTTTGAGTGTTTCTGAGGAGTGGATCAGACCTTTGTGTGAGTGTTTCTGAGGAGGTGACAGACCTGTGTGTGAGTGTTTCTGAGGAGTGGATGGATCAGTGTGTGAGTGTTTCTGAGGAGTGGATCAGAACTGTGTGTGAGTGTTTCTGAGGAGGTGACACAACTGTCTGTGAGTGTTTTTGAGGTGTGGATCAGACCTGTGTGTGAGTGCTTCTGAGGAGGTGACAGAACTGTGTGTGAGTGTTTCTGAGGAGTGGATGGATCAGTGTGTGAGTGTTTCTGAGGAGTGGATCAGACCTGTGTGTGAGTGTTTCTGAGGAGGTGACACAACTGTCTGTCAGTGTTTTTGAGGTGTGGATCAGACCTGTGTGTGAGTGTTTCTGAGGAGGTGACAGCCGTGTGTGTGAGTGTTTCTGACGACGTGACAGACCTGTGTGTGAGTGTTTCTGAGGAGGTGCGAGACCTGTGTTTCAGTGTTTCTGAGGAGGTGAGGGACCTGTGTGTGAGAGTTTCTGAGGAGCGGATCAGACATGTGTGTGAGTGTTGCTGAGGAGGTGACAGACCTGTGTGAGTGTTTCTGAGGTGTGGATCAGTCCTGTGTGTGAGTGTTTCTGAGGAGCAGATCAGACCTGTGTGTAAGTGTTTCTGCGGAGGTGACAGACCTCTGTGTGAGTGTTTCTGAGGTGTGGATCAGACTTCTGTGTGAGTGTTTCTGAGGAGGTGACAGACCTGTGTGAGTGTTTCTGAAGTGTGGATCTGTCCTGTGTGTGAGTGTTCCTGAGGTGTGGATCTGTCCTGTGTGTGAGTGTTTCTGAGGAGTAGATCAGACCTGTGTGTAAGTGTATCTGAGGAGGTGACAGACCTGCGTGTGAGTGTTTCTGAGGAGTGGATCGGACCTGTGTTTGAGTGTTTCTGAGGTGTGGATCAGACCTGTGTGTGAGTTTTTCTGAGGAGGTGACACAACTGTCTGTGAGTGTTTTTGAGGTGTGGATCAGACCTGTGTGTGAGTGCTTCTGAGGAGGTGACAGCCCTGTGTGTGAGTGTTTCTGATGACGTGACAGACCTGTGTGTGAGTGTTTCTGAGGAGGTGCGAGACCTGTGTTTGAGTGTTTCTGAGGAGGTGAGGGGCCTGTGTGTGAGTGTTTCTGAGGAGGTGACAGACTTGTGTGTGAGTGTTTCTGAGGTGTGGATCAGACCTGTGTGTGAGTGTTTCTGTAGAGTGGATCAGTCCTGTTATTGAGTGTTACTGAGGAGAGGATGGATCTGTGTTTGAGTGTTTCTGAGGAATGGATCAGACCTGTGTGTGAGTGTTTCTGAGGAGCGGATCAGACCGGTGTGTGAGTGTTTCTGAGGAGGTGACAGACCTGTGTGAGTGTTTCTGAGGTGTGGATCAGTCCTTTGTGTGAGTGTTTCTGAGGAGTAGATCAGACCTGTGTGTAAGTGTTTCTGAGGAGGCCACAGACCTGTCTGTGAGTGTTTCTGAGGTGTGGATCAGACCTGTGTGTGAGTGTTTCTGAGGAGGTGACAGACCTGTGTGTCAGTGTTTCTGAGGTGTGGATCAGACCTGTGTGTGAGTGTTTCTGAGGAGCGGATCAGACCGGTGTGTGAGTGTTTCTGAGGAGGTGACAGACATGTGTGAGTGTTTCTGAGGTGTGGATCAGTCCTTTGTGTGAGTGTTTCTGAGGAGTAGATCAGACCTGTGTGTAAGTGTTTCTGAAGAGGCCACAGACCTGTCTGTGAGTGTTTCTGAGGTGTGGATCAGACCTGTGTGTGACTGTTTCTGAGGAGGTGACAGACCTGTGTGTCAGTGTTTCTGAGGTGTGGATCAGAGCTGTGTGTGAGTGTTTCTGAGGAGGTGTCAGACCTGTGCGTGAGTGTGTCTGAGGAGGTGAGGGACCTGTGTCTGACTGTTTCTGAGGTGTGGATCAGACCTGTGTGTGAGTGTTTCTGAGGAGGTGACAGACCTGTGTGTGAGTCTTTCTGAGGAGTGGATGGATCTGTGTGTGAGTGTTTCTGAGGAGTGGATCAGACCTTTGTGTGAGTGTTTCTGAGGAGGTGACAGACCAGTGTGTGAGTGTTTCTGAGGAGTGGATGGATCAGTGTGTGAGTGTTTCTGAGGAGTGGATCAGACCTGTGTGTGAGTGTTTCTGAGGAGGTGACACAACTGTCTGTGAGTGTTTCTGAGTTGTGGATCAGAACTGTGTGTGAGTGTTTCTGAGGAGGTGACAGACCTGTGTGTCAGTGTTTCTGAGGTGTGGATCAGAGCTGTGTGTGAGTGTTTCTGAGGAGGTGTCAGACCTGTGCGTGAGTGTGTCTGAGGAGGTGAGGGACCTGTGTCTGACTGTTTCTGAGGTGTGGATCAGACCTGTGTGTGAGTGTTTCTGAGGAGGTGACAGACCTGTGTGTGAGTGTTTCTGAGGAGTGGATGGATCTGTGTGTGAGTGTTTCTGAGGAGTGGATCAGACCTTTGTGTGAGTGTTTCTGAGGAGGTGACAGACCAGTGTGTGAGTGTTTCTGAGGAGTGGATGGATCAGTGTGTGAGTGTTTCTGAGGAGTGGATCAGACCTGTGTGTGAGTGTTTCTGAGGAGGTGACACAACTGTCTGTGAGTGTTTTTGAGGTGTGGATCAGACCTGTGTGTGAGTGTTTCTGAGGAGGTGACAGCCGTGTGTGTGTTTCTGACGACGTGACAGACCTGTGTGTGAGTGTTTCTGAGGAGGTGACAGACTTGTGTGTGAGCGTTTCTGAGGAGTGGATCGGACCTGTGTTTGAGTGTTTCTGAGGTGTGAATCAAACCTGTGTTTGAGTGTTTCTGAGGAGTGGATCAGACCTTTGTGTGAGTGTTTCTGAGGAGGTGACAGACCTGTGTGTGAGTGTTTCTGAGGAGTGGATGGATTAGTGTGTGAGTGTTTCTGAGGAGTGGATCAGAACTGTGTGTGAGTGTTTC
The DNA here is from genome assembly GCF_030028105.1 of Mobula birostris. NCBI lineage: Eukaryota > Metazoa > Chordata > Chondrichthyes > Myliobatiformes > Myliobatidae > Mobula > Mobula birostris. Next base: position 5,899 of record NW_027276257.1, read on the forward strand.
TGAGGAGGTGACACAACTGTCTGTGAGTGTTTTTGAGGTGTGGATCAGACCTGTGTGTGAGTGCTTCTGAGGAGGTGACAGAACTGTGTGTGAGTGTTTCTGAAGAGTGGATGGATCAGTGTGTGAGTGTTTCTGAGGAGGTGACAGCCGTGTGTGTGAGTGTTTCTGACGACGTGACAGACCTGTGTGTGAGTGTTTCTGAGGAGGTGCGAGACCTGTGTTTCAGTGTTTCTGAGGAGGTGAGGGACCTGTGTGTGAGTGTTTCTGAGGAGCGGATCAGACATGTGTGTGAGTGTTGCTGAGGAGGTGACAGACCTGTGTGAGTGTTTCTGAGGTGTGGATCAGTCCTGTGTGTGAGTGTTTCTGAGGAGCAGATCAGACCTGTGTGTAAGTGTTTCTGCGGAGGTGACAGACCTCTGTGTGAGTGTTTCTGAGGTGTGGATCAGACTTCTGTGTGAGTGTTTCTGAGGAGGTGACAGACCTGTGTGAGTGTTTCTGAGGTGTGGATCTGTCCTGTGTGTGAGTGTTTCTGAGGAGTAGATCAGACCTGTGTGTAAGTGTATCTGAGGAGGTGACAGACATGCGTGTGAGCGTTTCTGAGGAGTGGATCGGACCTGTGTTTGAGTGTTTCTGAGGTGTGGATCAGACCTGTGTGTGAGTTTTTCTGAGGTGTGGATCAGACCTTTGTGTGAGTGTTTTTGAGGAGTGGATCAGACCTTTGTGTGAGTGTTTCTGAGGAGGTGACAGACCTGTGTGTGAGTGTTTCTGAGGAGTGGATTGATCAGTGTGTGAGTGTTTCTGAGGAGTGGATCAGACCTGTGTGTGAGTGTTTCTGAGGAGGTGACACAACTGTCTGTGAGTGTTTTTGAGGTGTGGATCAGACCTGTGTGTGAGTGTTTCTGAGGAGGTGACAGCCCTGTGTGTGAGTGTTTCTGATGACGTGACAGACCTGTGTGTGAGTGTTTCTGAGGAGGTGCGAGACCTGTGTTTGAGTGTTTCTGAGGAGGTGAGGGGCCTGTGTGTGAGTGTTTCTGAGGAGGTGACAGACTTGTGTGTGAGTGTTTCTGAGGTGTGGATCAGACCTGTGTGTGAGTGTTTCTGTAGAGTGGATCAGTCCTGTTAGTGAGTGTTACTGAGGAGAGGATGGATCTGTGTTTGAGTGTTTCTGAGGAATGGATCAGACCTGTGTGTGAGTGTTTCTGAGGAGCGGATCAGACCGGTGTGTGAGTGTTTCTGAGGAGGTGACAGACCTGTGTGAGTGTTTCTGAGGTGTGGATCAGTCCTTTGTGTGAGTGTTTCTGAGGAGTAGATCAGACCTGTGTGTAAGTGTTTCTGAGGAGGCCACAGACCTGTCTGTGAGTGTTTCTGAGGTGTGGATCAGACCTGTGTGTGAGTGTTTCTGAGGAGGTGACAGACCTGTGTGTCAGTGTTTCTGAGGTGTGGATCAGAGCTGTCTGTGAGTGTTTCTGAGGAGGTGTCTTACCTGTGCGTGAGTGTGTCTGAGGAGGTGAGGGACCTCTGTCTGACTGTTTCTGAGGTGTGGATCAGACCTGCGTGTGAGTGTTTCTGAGGAGGTGACAGATCTGTGTGTGAGTGTTTCTGAGGAGTGGATTGATCAGTGTGTGAGTGTTTCTGAGGAGTGGATCAGACCTGTGTGTGAGTGTTTCTGAGGAGGTGACACAACTGTCTGTGAGTGTTTTTGAGGTGTGGATCAGACCTGTGTGTGAGTGTTTCTGAGGAGGTGACAGCCCTGTGTGTGAGTGTTTCTGATGACGTGACAGACCTGTGTGTGAGTGTTTCTGAGGAGGTGCGAGACCTGTGTTTGAGTGTTTCTAAGGTGTGGATTAGACCTGCGTGTGATTATTTCTGAGGTGTGGATCAGACCTGTGTGTGAGTATTTCTGAGGTGTGGATCAGACCTGTGTGTGAGTGTTTCTGTGCAGGTGACAGACCTGCGTGTGAGTGTTTCTGAGGAGTGGATCAGACGTGTGTGTGAATGTTTCTGAGGTGTGGATCAGACCTGTGTGTTAGTGTTTCTGAGGTGTAGATCAGACCTGTGTGTGACTGTTTCTGAGGAATGGATCAGACCTGTGTGTGAGTGTTTCTGTGGAGGTGACAGACCTGTGTGTGAGTGTTTCTGAGAAGTGGATGGATCAGTGTGTGAGTGTTTCTGAGGATTGGATTAGACCTGTGTGTGAGTGTTTCTGAGGAGGTGACAGATCTGTGTGTGAGTGTTTTTGACGTGTGGATCAGACCTGTGTGTGAGTGTTTCTGTGGAGTGGATCAGTCCTGTTAGTGAGTGTTACTGAGGAGAGGATGGATCTGTGTTTGAGTGTTTCTGAGGAATGGATAAGACCTGTGTGTGAGTGTTTCTCAGGAGTGGATCAGACCTGTGTGTGAGTGTTTCTGAGGTGTAGATCAGACCTGTCTGTGAGTGTTTCTGAGGTGTGGATCAGACCTGTGTGTGAGTGTTTCTGAGGAGGTGACAGACCTGTGTGTCAGTGTTTCTGAGGTGTGGATCAGAGCTGTGTGTGAGTGTTTCTGAGGAGGTGTCAGACCTGTGCGTGAGTGTGTCTGAGGAGGTGAGGGACCTGTGTCTGACTGTTTCTGAGGTGTGGATCAGACCTGTGTGTGTGTGTTTCTGAGGAGGTGACAGACCTGTGTGTGAGTGTTTCCGAGGAGTGGATGGATCTGTGTGCGAGTGTTTATGAGGTGTGGATCAGAACTGTATGTGAGTGTTTCTGTGGAGGTGACAGACCTGTCTGTGAGTGTTTCTGAGGTGTTGAGCAGACCTGTGTGTGAGTGTTTCTGAGGAGGTGACAGACTTGTGTGTGAGCGTTTCTGAGGAGTGGATCGGACCTGTGTTTGAGTGTTTCTGAGGTGTGAATCAGACCTGTGTTTGAGTGTTTCTGAGGAGTGGATCAGACCTTTGTGTGAGTGTTTCTGAGGAGGTGACAGACCTGTGTGTGAGTGTTTCTGAGGAGTGGATGGATCAGTGTGTGACTGTTTCTGAGGAGTGGATCAGAACTGTGTGTGAGTGTTTCTGAGGAGGTGACACAACTGTCTGTGAGTGTTTTTGAGGTGTGGATCAGACCTGTGTGTGAGTGCTTCTGAGGAGGTGACAGAACTGTGTGTGAGTGTTTCTGAGGAGTGGATGGATCAGTGTGTGAGTGTTTCTGAGGAGTGGATCAGACCTGTGTGTGAGTGTTTCTGAGGAGGTGACACAACTGTCTGTCAGTGTTTTTGAGGTGTGGATCAGACCTGTGTGTGAGTGTTTCTGAGGAGGTGACAGCCGTGTGTGTGAGTGTTTCTGACGACGTGACAGACCTGTGTGTGAGTGTTTCTGAGGAGGTGCGAGACCTGTGTTTCAGTGTTTCTGAGGAGGTGAGGGACCTGTGTGTGAGTGTTTCTGAGGAGCGGATCAGACATGTGTGTGAGTGTTGCTGAGGAGGTGACAGAGCTGTGTGAGTGTTTCTGAGGTGTGGATCAGTCCTGTGTGTGAGTGTTTCTGAGGAGCAGATCAGACCTGTGTGTAAGTTTTTCTGCGGAGGTGACAGACCTCTGTGTGAGTGTTTCTGAGGTGTGGATCAGACTTCTGTGTGAGTGTTTCTGAGGAGGTGACAGACCTGTGTGAGTGTTTCTGAAGTGTGGATCTGTCCTGTGTGTGAGTGTTTCTGAGGTGTGGATCTGTCCTGTGTGTGAGTGTTTCTGAGGAGTAGATCAGACCTGTGTGTAAGTGTTTCTGAGGAGGTGACAGACCTGCGTGTGAGTGTTTCTGAGGAGTGGATCGGACCTGTGTTTGAGTGTTTCTGAGGTTTGGATCAGACCTGTGTGTGAGTTTTTCTGAGGTGTGGATCAGACCTTTGTATGAGTGTTTTTGAGGAGTGGATCAGACCTTTGTGTGAGTGTTTCTGAGGAGGTGACAGACCTGTGTGTGAGTGTTTCTGAGGAGTGGATTGATCAGTGTGTGAGTGTTTCTGAGGAGTGGATCAGACCTGTGTGTGAGTGTTTCTGAGGAGGTGACACAACTGTCTGTGAGTGTTTTTGAGGTGTGGATCAGACCTGTGTGTGAGTGTTTCTGAGGAGGTGACAGCCCTGTGTGTGAGTGTTTCTGATGACGTGACAGACCTGTGTGTGAGTGTTTCTGAGGAGGTGCGAGACCTGTGTTTGAGTGTTTCTGAGGAGGTGAGGGGCCTGTGTGTGAGTGTTTCTGAGGAGGTGACAGACTTGTGTGTGAGTGTTTCTGAGGTGTGGATCAGACCTGTGTGTGAGTGTTTCTGTGGAGTGGATCAGTCCTGTTAGTGAGTGTTACTGAGGAGAGGATGGATCTGTGGTTGAGTGTTTCTGAGGAATGGATCAGACCTGTGTGTGAGTGTTTCTGAGGAGCGGATCAGACCGGTGTGTGAGTGTTTCTGAGGAGGTGACAGACATGTGTGAGTGTTTCTGAGGTGTGGATCAGTCCTTTGTGTGAGTGTTTCTGAGGAGTAGATCAGACCTGTGTGTAAGTGTTTCTGAAGAGGCCACAGACCTGTCTGTGAGTGTTTCTGAGGTGTGGATCAGACCTGTGTGTGAGTGTTTCTGAGGAGGTGACAGACCTGTGTGTCAGTGTTTCTGAGGTGTGGATCAGAGCTGTGTGTGAGTGTTTCTGAGGAGGTGTCAGACCTGTGCGTGAGTGTGTCTGAGGAGGTGAGGGACCTGTGTCTGACTGTTTCTGAGGTGTGGATCAGACCTGTGTGTGAGTGTTTCTGAGGAGGTGACAGACCTGTGTGTGAGTCTTTCTGAGGAGTGGATGGATCTGTGTGTGAGTGTTTCTGAGGAGTGGATCAGACCTTTGTGTGAGTGTTTCTGAGGAGGTGACAGACCAGTGTGCGAGTGTTTCTGAGGAGTGGATGGATCTGTGTGTGAGTGTTTCTGAGGAGTGGATCAGACCTGTGTGTGAGTGTTTCTGAGGAGGTGACACAACTGTCTGTGAGTGTTTCTGAGGTGTGGATCAGACCTGTGTGTGAGTGTTTCTGAGGAGGTGACAGACCTGTGTGTCAGTGTTTCTGAGGTGTGGATCAGAGCTGTGTGTGAGTGTTTCTGAGGAGGTGTCAGACCTGTGCGTGAGTGTGTCTGAGGAGGTGAGGGACCTGTGTCTGACTGTTTCTGAGGTGTGGATCAGACCTGTGTGTGAGTGTTTCTGAGGAGGTGACAGACCTGTGTGTGAGTGTTTCTGAGGAGTGGATGGATCTGTGTGTGAGTGTTTCTGAGGAGTGGATCAGACCTTTGTGTGAGTGTTTCTGAGGAGGTGACAGACCAGTGTGTGAGTGTTTCTGAGGAGTGGATGGATCAGTGTGTGAGTGTTTCTGAGGAGTGGATCAGACCTGTGTGTGAGTGTTTCTGAGGAGGTGACACAACTGTCTGTGAGTGTTTTTGAGGTGTGGATCAGACCTGTGTGTGAGTGTTTCTGAGGAGGTGACAGCCGTGTGTGTGAGTGTTTCTGACGACGTGACAGACCTGTGTGTGAGTGTTTCTGAGGAGGTGACAGACTTGTGTGTGAGCGTTTCTGAGGAGTGGATCGGACCTGTGTTTGAGTGTTTCTGAGGTGTGAATCAAACCTGTGTTTGAGTGTTTCTGAGGAGTGGATCAGACCTTTGTGTGAGTGTTTCTGAGGAGGTGACAGACCTGTGTGTGAGTGTTTCTGAGGAGTGGATGGATCAGTGTGTGAGTGTTTCTGAGGAGTGGATCAGAACTGTGTGTGAGTGTTTCTGAGGAGGTGACACAACTGTCTGTGAGTGTTTTTGAGGTGTGGATCAGACCTGTGTGTGAGTGCTTCTGAGGAGGTGACAGAACTGTGTGTGAGTGTTTCTGAGGAGTGGATGGATCAGTGTGTGAGTGTTTCTGAGGAGTGGATCAGACCTGTGTGTGAGTGTTTCTGAGGAGGTGACACAACTGTCTGTCAGTGTTTTTGAGGTGTGGATCAGACCTGTGTGTGAGTGTTTCTGAGGAGGTGACAGCCGTGTGTGTGAGTGTTTCTGACGACGTGACAGACCTGTGTGTGAGTGTTTCTGAGGAGGTGCGAGACCTGTGTTTCAGTGTTTCTGAGGAGGTGAGGGACCTGTGTGTGAGAGTTTCTGAGGAGCGGATCAGACATGTGTGTGAGTGTTGCTGAGGAGGTGACAGACCTGTGTGAGTGTTTCTGAGGTGTGGATCAGTCCTGTGTGTGAGTGTTTCTGAGGAGCAGATCAGACCTGTGTGTAAGTGTTTCTGCGGAGGTGACAGACCTCTGTGTGAGTGTTTCTGAGGTGTGGATCAGACTTCTGTGTGAGTGTTTCTGAGGAGGTGACAGACCTGTGTGAGTGTTTCTGAAGTGTGGATCTGTCCTGTGTGTGAGTGTTTCTGAGGTGTGGATCTGTCCTGTGTGTGAGTGTTTCTGAGGAGTAGATCAGACCTGTGTGTAAGTGTATCTGAGGAGGTGACAGACCTGCGTGTGAGTGTTTCTGAGGAGTGGATCGGACCTGTGTTTGAGTGTTTCTGAGGTGTGGATCAGACCTGTGTGTGAGTTTTTCTGAGGTGTGGATCAGACCTTTGTATGAGTGTTTTTGAGGAGTGGATCAGACCTTTGTGTGAGTGTTTCTGAGGAGGTGACAGACCTGTGTGTGAGTGTTTCTGAGGAGTGGATTGATCAGTGTGTGAGTGTTTCTGAGGAGTGGATCAGACCTGTGTGTGAGTGTTTCTGAGGAGGTGACACAACTGTCTGTGAGTGTTTTTGAGGTGTGGATCAGACCTGTGTGTGAGTGTTTCTGAGGAGGTGACCGCCCTGTGTGTGAGTGTTTCTGATGACGTGACAGACCTGTGTGTGAGTGTTTCTGAGGAGGTGCGAGACCTGCGTTTGAGTGTTTCTGAGGAGGTGAGGGGCCTGTGTGTGAGTGTTTCTGAGGAGGTGACAGACTTGTGTGTGAGTGTTTCTGAGGTGTGGATCAGACCTGTGTGTGAGTGTTTCTGTGGAGTGGATCAGTCCTGTTAGTGAGTGTTACTGAGGAGAGGATGGATCTGTGGTTGAGTGTTTCTGAGGAATGGATCAGACCTGTGTGTGAGTGTTTCTGAGGAGCGGATCAGACCGGTGTGTGAGTGTTTCTGAGGAGGTGACAGACATGTGTGAGTGTTTCTGAGGTGTGGATCAGTCCTTTGTGTGAGTGTTTCTGAGGAGTAGATCAGACCTGTGTGTAAGTGTTTCTGAAGAGGCCACAGACCTGTCTGTGAGTGTTTCTGAGGTGTGGATCAGACCTGTGTGTGAGTGTTTCTGAGGAGGTGACAGACCTGTGTGTCAGTGTTTCTGAGGTGTGGATCAGAGCTGTGTGTGAGTGTTTCTGAGGAGGTGTCAGACCTGTGCGTGAGTGTGTCTGAGGAGGTGAGGGACCTGTGTCTGACTGTTTCTGAGGTGTGGATCAGACCTGTGTGTGAGTGTTTCTGAGGAGGTGACAGACCTGTGTGTGAGTGTTTCTGAGGAGTGGATGGATCTGTGTGTGAGTGTTTCTGAGGAGTGGATCAGACCTTTGTGTGAGTGTTTCTGAGGAGGTGACAGACCAGTGTGTGAGTGTTTCTGAGGAGTGGATGGATCAGTGTGTGAGTGTTTCTGAGGAGTGGATCAGACCTGTGTGTGAGTGTTTCTGAGGAGGTGACACAACTGTCTGTGAGTGTTTTTGAGGTGTGGATCAGACCTGTGTGTGAGTGTTTCTGAGGAGGTGACAGCCGTGTGTGTGAGTGTTTCTGACGACGTGACAGACCTGTGTGTGAGTGTTTCTGAGGAGGTGACAGACTTGTGTGTGAGCGTTTCTGAGGAGTGGATCGGACCTGTGTTTGAGTGTTTCTGAGGTGTGAATCAAACCTGTGTTTGAGTGTTTCTGAGGAGTGGATCAGACCTTTGTGTGAGTGTTTCTGAGGAGGTGACAGACCTGTGTGTGAGTGTTTCTGAGGAGTGGATGGATCAGTGTGTGAGTGTTTCTGAGGAGTGGATCAGAACTGTGTGTGAGTGTTTCTGAGGAGGTGACACAACTGTCTGTGAGTGTTTTTGAGGTGTGGATCAGACCTGTGTGTGAGTGCTTCTGAGGAGGTGACAGAACTGTGTGTGAGTGTTTCTGAGGAGTGGATGGATCAGTGTGTGAGTGTTTCTGAGGAGTGGATCAGACCTGTGTGTGAGTGTTTCTGAGGAGGTGACACAACTGTCTGTCAGTGTTTTTGAGGTGTGGATCAGACCTGTGTGTGAGTGTTTCTGAGGAGGTGACAGCCGTGTGTGTGAGTGTTTCTGACGACGTGACAGACCTGTGTGTGAGTGTTTCTGAGGAGGTGCGAGACCTGTGTTTCAGTGTTTCTGAGGAGGTGAGGGACCTGTGTGTGAGAGTTTCTGAGGAGCGGATCAGACATGTGTGTGAGTGTTGCTGAGGAGGTGACAGACCTGTGTGAGTGTTTCTGAGGTGTGGATCAGTCCTGTGTGTGAGTGTTTCTGAGGAGCAGATCAGACCTGTGTGTAAGTGTTTCTGCGGAGGTGACAGACCTCTGTGTGAGTGTTTCTGAGGTGTGGATCAGACTTCTGTGTGAGTGTTTCTGAGGAGGTGACAGACCTGTGTGAGTGTTTCTGAAGTGTGGATCTGTCCTGTGTGTGAGTGTTCCTGAGGTGTGGATCTGTCCTGTGTGTGAGTGTTTCTGAGGAGTAGATCAGACCTGTGTGTAAGTGTATCTGAGGAGGTGACAGACCTGCGTGTGAGTGTTTCTGAGGAGTGGATCGGACCTGTGTTTGAGTGTTTCTGAGGTGTGGATCAGACCTGTGTGTGAGTTTTTCTGAGGTGTGGATCAGACCTTTGTATGAGTGTTTTTGAGGAGTGGATCAGACCTTTGTGTGAGTGTTTCTGAGGAGGTGACAGACCTGTGTGTGAGTGTTTCTGAGGAGTGGATTGATCAGTGTGTGAGTGTTTCTGAGGAGTGGATCAGACCTGTGTGTGAGTGTTTCTGAGGAGGTGACACAACTGTCTGTGAGTGTTTTTGAGGTGTGGATCAGACCTGTGTGTGAGTGTTTCTGAGGAGGTGACAGCCCTGTGTGTGAGTGTTTCTGATGACGTGACAGACCTGTGTGTGAGTGTTTCTGAGGAGGTGCGAGACCTGTGTTTGAGTGTTTCTGAGGAGGTGAGGGGCCTGTGTGTGAGTGTTTCTGAGGAGGTGACAGACTTGTGTGTGAGTGTTTCTGAGGTGTGGATCAGACCTGTGTGTGAGTGTTTCTGTGGAGTGGATCAGTCCTGTTAGTGAGTGTTACTGAGGAGAGGATGGATCTGTGGTTGAGTGTTTCTGAGGAATGGATCAGACCTGTGTGTGAGTGTTTCTGAGGAGCGGATCAGACCGGTGTGTGAGTGTTTCTGAGGAGGTGACAGACATGTGTGAGTGTTTCTGAGGTGTGGATCAATCCTTTGTGTGAGTGTTTCTGAGGAGTAGATCAGACCTGTGTGTAAGTGTTTCTGAAGAGGCCACAGACCTGTCTGTGAGTGTTTCTGAGGTGTGGATCAGACCTGTGTGTGAGTGTTTCTGAGGAGGTGACAGACCTGTGTGTCAGTGTTTCTGAGGTGTGGATCAGAGCTGTGTGTGAGTGTTTCTGAGGAGGTGTCAGACCTGTGCGTGAGTGTGTCTGAGGAGGTGAGGGACCTGTGTCTGACTGTTTCTGAGGTGTGGATCAGACCTGTGTGTGAGTGTTTCTGAGGAGGTGACAGACCTGTGTGTGAGTCTTTCTGAGGAGTGGATGGATCTGTGTGTGAGTGTTTCTGAGGAGTGGATCAGACCTTTGTGTGAGTGTTTCTGAGGAGGTGACAGACCAGTGTGCGAGTGTTTCTGAGGAGTGGATGGATCAGTGTGTGAGTGTTTCTGAGGAGTGGATCAGACCTGTGTGTGAGTGTTTCTGAGGAGGTGACACAACTGTCTGTGAGTGTTTCTGAGGTGTGGATCAGACCTGTGTGTGAGTGTTTCTGAGGAGGTGACAGACCTGTGTGTCAGTGTTTCTGAGGTGTGGATCAGAGCTGTGTGTGAGTGTTTCTGAGGAGGTGTCAGACCTGTGCGTGAGTGTGTCTGAGGAGGTGAGGGACCTGTGTCTGACTGTTTCTGAGGTGTGGATCAGACCTGTGTGTGAGTGTTTCTGAGGAGGTGACAGACCTGTGTGTGAGTGTTTCTGAGGAGTGGATGGATCTGTGTGTGAGTGTTTCTGAGGAGTGGATCAGACCTTTGTGTGAGTGTTTCTGAGGAGGTGACAGACCAGTGTGTGAGTGTTTCTGAGGAGTGGATGGATCAGTGTGTGAGTGTTTCTGAGGAGTGGATCAGACCTGTGTGTGAGTGTTTCTGAGGAGGTGACACAACTGTCTGTGAGTGTTTTTGAGGTGTGGATCAGACCTGTGTGTGAGTGTTTCTGAGGAGGTGACAGCCGTGTGTGTGAGTGTTTCTGACGACGTGACAGACCTGTGTGTGAGTGTTTCTGAGGAGGTGACAGACTTGTGTGTGAGCGTTTCTGAGGAGTGGATCGGACCTGTGTTTGAGTGTTTCTGAGGTGTGAATCAAACCTGTGTTTGAGTGTTTCTGAGGAGTGGATCAGACCTTTGTGTGAGTGTTTCTGAGGAGGTGACAGACCTGTGTGTGAGTGTTTCTGAGGAGTGGATGGATCAGTGTGTGAGTGTTTCTGAGGAGTGGATCAGAACTGTGTGTGAGTGTTTCTGAGGAGGTGACACAACTGTCTGTGAGTGTTTTTGAGGTGTGGATCAGACCTGTGTGTGAGTGTTTCTGAGGAGGTGACAGCCCTGTGTGTGAGTGTTTCTGATGACGTGACAGACCTGTGTGTGAGTGTTTCTGAGGAGGTGCGAGACCTGTGTTTGAGTGTTTCTGAGGAGGTGAGGGGCCTGTGTGTGAGTGTTTCTGAGGAGGTGACAGACTTGTGTGTGAGTGTTTCTGAGGTGTGGATCAGACCTGTGTGTGAGTGTTTCTGTGGAGTGGATCAGTCCTGTTAGTGAGTGTTACTGAGGAGAGGATGGATCTGTGGTTGAGTGTTTCTGAGGAATGGATCAGACCTGTGTGTGAGTGTTTCTGAGGAGCGGATCAGACCGGTGTGTGAGTGTTTCTGAGGAGGTGACAGACATGTGTGAGTGTTTCTGAGGTGTGGATCAGTCCTTTGTGTGAGTGTTTCTGAGGAGTAGATCAGACCTGTGTGTAAGTGTTTCTGAAGAGGCCACAGACCTGTCTGTGAGTGTTTCTGAGGTGTGGATCAGACCTGTGTGTGAGTGTTTCTGAGGAGGTGACAGACCTGTGTGTCAGTGTTTCTGAGGTGTGGATCAGAGCTGTGTGTGAGTGTTTCTGAGGAGGTGTCAGACCTGTGCGTGAGTGTGTCTGAGGAGGTGAGGGACCTGTGTCTGACTGTTTCTGAGGTGTGGATCAGACCTGTGTGTGAGTGTTTCTGAGGAGGTGACAGACCTGTGTGTGAGTCTTTCTGAGGAGTGGATGGATCTGTGTGTGAGTGTTTCTGAGGAGTGGATCAGACCTTTGTGTGAGTGTTTCTGAGGAGGTGACAGACCAGTGTGCGAGTGTTTCTGAGGAGTGGATGGATCTGTGTGTGAGTGTTTCTGAGGAGTGGATCAGACCTGTGTGTGAGTGTTTCTGAGGAGGTGACACAACTGTCTGTGAGTGTTTCTGAGGTGTGGATCAGACCTGTGTGTGAGTGTTTCTGAGGAGGTGACAGACCTGTGTGTCAGTGTTTCTGAGGTGTGGATCAGAGCTGTGTGTGAGTGTTTCTGAGGAGGTGTCAGACCTGTGCGTGAGTGTGTCTGAGGAGGTGAGGGACCTGTGTCTGACTGTTTCTGAGGTGTGGATCAGACCTGTGTGTGAGTGTTTCTGAGGAGGTGACAGACCTGTGTGTGAGTGTTTCTGAGGAGTGGATGGATCTGTGTGTGAGTGTTTCTGAGGAGTGGATCAGACCTTTGTGTGAGTGTTTCTGAGGAGGTGACAGACCAGTGTGTGAGTGTTTCTGAGGAGTGGATGGATCAGTGTGTGAGTGTTTCTGAGGAGTGGATCAGACCTGTGTGTGAGTGTTTCTGAGGAGGTGACACAACTGTCTGTGAGTGTTTTTGAGGTGTGGATCAGACCTGTGTGTGAGTGTTTCTGAGGAGGTGACAGCCGTGTGTGTGAGTGTTTCTGACGACGTGACAGACCTGTGTGTGAGTGTTTCTGAGGAGGTGACAGACTTGTGTGTGAGCGTTTCTGAGGAGTGGATCGGACCTGTGTTTGAGTGTTTCTGAGGTGTGAATCAAACCTGTGTTTGAGTGTTTCTGAGGAGTGGATCAGACCTTTGTGTGAGTGTTTCTGAGGAGGTGACAGACCTGTGTGTGAGTGTTTCTGAGGAGTGGATGGATCAGTGTGTGAGTGTTTCTGAGGAGTGGATCAGAACTGTGTGTGAGTGTTTCTGAGGAGGTGACACAACTGTCTGTGAGTGTTTTTGAGGTGTGGATCAGACCTGTGTGTGAGTGCTTCTGAGGAGGTGACAGAACTGTGTGTGAGTGTTTCTGAGGAGTGGATGGATCAGTGTGTGAGTGTTTCTGAGGAGTGGATCAGACCTGTGTGTGAGTGTTTCTGAGGAGGTGACACAACTGTCTGTCAGTGTTTTTGAGGTGTGGATCAGACCTGTGTGTGAGTGTTTCTGAGGAGGTGACAGCCGTGTGTGTGAGTGTTTCTGACGACGTGACAGACCTGTGTGTGAGTGTTTCTGAGGAGGTGCGAGACCTGTGTTTCAGTGTTTCTGAGGAGGTGAGGGACCTGTGTGTGAGAGTTTCTGAGGAGCGGATCAGACATGTGTGTGAGTGTTGCTGAGGAGGTGACAGACCTGTGTGAGTGTTTCTGAGGTGTGGATCAGTCCTGTGTGTGAGTGTTTCTGAGGAGCAGATCAGACCTGTGTGTAAGTGTTTCTGCGGAGGTGACAGACCTCTGTGTGAGTGTTTCTGAGGTGTGGATCAGACTTCTGTGTGAGTGTTTCTGAGGAGGTGACAGACCTGTGTGAGTGTTTCTGAAGTGTGGATCTGTCCTGTGTGTGAGTGTTTCTGAGGTGTGGATCTGTCCTGTGTGTGAGTGTTTCTGAGGAGTAGATCAGACCTGTGTGTAAGTGTATCTGAGGAGGTGACAGACCTGCGTGTGAGTGTTTCTGAGGAGTGGATCGGACCTGTGTTTGAGTGTTTCTGAGGTGTGGATCAGACCTGTGTGTGAGTTTTTCTGAGGTGTGGATCAGACCTTTGTATGAGTGTTTTTGAGGAGTGGATCAGACCTTTGTGTGAGTGTTTCTGAGGAGGTGACAGACCTGTGTGTGAGTGTTTCTGAGGAGTGGATTGATCAGTGTGTGAGTGTTTCTGAGGAGTGGATCAGACCTGTGTGTGAGTGTTTCTGAGGAGGTGACACAACTGTCTGTGAGTGTTTTTGAGGTGTGGATCAGACCTGTGTGTGAGTGTTTCTGAGGAGGTGACCGCCCTGTGTGTGAGTGTTTCTGATGACGTGACAGACCTGTGTGTGAGTGTTTCTGAGGAGGTGCGAGACCTGCGTTTGAGTGTTTCTGAGGAGGTGAGGGGCCTGTGTGTGAGTGTTTCTGAGGAGGTGACAGACTTGTGTGTGAGTGTTTCTGAGGTGTGGATCAGACCTGTGTGTGAGTGTTTCTGTGGAGTGGATCAGTCCTGTTAGTGAGTGTTACTGAGGAGAGGATGGATCTGTGGTTGAGTGTTTCTGAGGAATGGATCAGACCTGTGTGTGAGTGTTTCTGAGGAGCGGATCAGACCGGTGTGTGAGTGTTTCTGAGGAGGTGACAGACATGTGTGAGTGTTTCTGAGGTGTGGATCAGTCCTTTGTGTGAGTGTTTCTGAGGAGTAGATCAGACCTGTGTGTAAGTGTTTCTGAAGAGGCCACAGACCTGTCTGTGAGTGTTTCTGAGGTGTGGATCAGACCTGTGTGTGAGTGTTTCTGAGGAGGTGACAGACCTGTGTGTCAGTGTTTCTGAGGTGTGGATCAGAGCTGTGTGTGAGTGTTTCTGAGGAGGTGTCAGACCTGTGCGTGAGTGTGTCTGAGGAGGTGAGGGACCTGTGTCTGACTGTTTCTGAGGTGTGGATCAGACCTGTGTGTGAGTGTTTCTGAGGAGGTGACAGACCTGTGTGTGAGTGTTTCTGAGGAGTGGATGGATCTGTGTGTGAGTGTTTCTGAGGAGTGGATCAGACCTTTGTGTGAGTGTTTCTGAGGAGGTGACAGACCAGTGTGTGAGTGTTTCTGAGGAGTGGATGGATCAGTGTGTGAGTGTTTCTGAGGAGTGGATCAGACCTGTGTGTGAGTGTTTCTGAGGAGGTGACACAACTGTCTGTGAGTGTTTTTGAGGTGTGGATCAGACCTGTGTGTGAGTGTTTCTGAGGAGGTGACAGCCGTGTGTGTGAGTGTTTCTGACGACGTGACAGACCTGTGTGTGAGTGTTTCTGAGGAGGTGACAGACTTGTGTGTGAGCGTTTCTGAGGAGTGGATCGGACCTGTGTTTGAGTGTTTCTGAGGTGTGAATCAAACCTGTGTTTGAGTGTTTCTGAGGAGTGGATCAGACCTTTGTGTGAGTGTTTCTGAGGAGGTGACAGACCTGTGTGTGAGTGTTTCTGAGGAGTGGATGGATCAGTGTGTGAGTGTTTCTGAGGAGTGGATCAGAACTGTGTGTGAGTGTTTCTGAGGAGGTGACACAACTGTCTGTGAGTGTTTTTGAGGTGTGGATCAGACCTGTGTGTGAGTGCTTCTGAGGAGGTGACAGAACTGTGTGTGAGTGTTTCTGAGGAGTGGATGGATCAGTGTGTGAGTGTTTCTGAGGAGTGGATCAGACCTGTGTGTGAGTGTTTCTGAGGAGGTGACACAACTGTCTGTCAGTGTTTTTGAGGTGTGGATCAGACCTGTGTGTGAGTGTTTCTGAGGAGGTGACAGCCGTGTGTGTGAGTGTTTCTGACGACGTGACAGACCTGTGTGTGAGTGTTTCTGAGGAGGTGCGAGACCTGTGTTTCAGTGTTTCTGAGGAGGTGAGGGACCTGTGTGTGAGAGTTTCTGAGGAGCGGATCAGACATGTGTGTGAGTGTTGCTGAGGAGGTGACAGACCTGTGTGAGTGTTTCTGAGGTGTGGATCAGTCCTGTGTGTGAGTGTTTCTGAGGAGCAGATCAGACCTGTGTGTAAGTGTTTCTGCGGAGGTGACAGACCTCTGTGTGAGTGTTTCTGAGGTGTGGATCAGACTTCTGTGTGAGTGTTTCTGAGGAGGTGACAGACCTGTGTGAGTGTTTCTGAAGTGTGGATCTGTCCTGTGTGTGAGTGTTCCTGAGGTGTGGATCTGTCCTGTGTGTGAGTGTTTCTGAGGAGTAGATCAGACCTGTGTGTAAGTGTATCTGAGGAGGTGACAGACCTGCGTGTGAGTGTTTCTGAGGAGTGGATCGGACCTGTGTTTGAGTGTTTCTGAGGTGTGGATCAGACCTGTGTGTGAGTTTTTCTGAGGTGTGGATCAGACCTTTGTATGAGTGTTTTTGAGGAGTGGATCAGACCTTTGTGTGAGTGTTTCTGAGGAGGTGACAGACCTGTGTGTGAGTGTTTCTGAGGAGTGGATTGATCAGTGTGTGAGTGTTTCTGAGGAGTGGATCAGACCTGTGTGTGAGTGTTTCTGAGGAGGTGACACAACTGTCTGTGAGTGTTTTTGAGGTGTGGATCAGACCTGTGTGTGAGTGTTTCTGAGGAGGTGACAGCCCTGTGTGTGAGTGTTTCTGATGACGTGACAGACCTGTGTGTGAGTGTTTCTGAGGAGGTGCGAGACCTGTGTTTGAGTGTTTCTGAGGAGGTGAGGGGCCTGTGTGTGAGTGTTTCTGAGGAGGTGACAGACTTGTGTGTGAGTGTTTCTGAGGTGTGGATCAGACCTGTGTGTGAGTGTTTCTGTGGGGATCAGTCCTGTTAGTGAGTGTTACTGAGGAGAGGATGGATCTGTGGTTGAGTGTTTCTGAGGAATGGATCAGACCTGTGTGTGAGTGTTTCTGAGGAGCGGATCAGACCGGTGTGTGAGTGTTTCTGAGGAGGTGACAGACATGTGTGAGTGTTTCTGAGGTGTGGATCAATCCTTTGTGTGAGTGTTTCTGAGGAGTAGATCAGACCTGTGTGTAAGTGTTTCTGAAGAGGCCACAGACCTGTCTGTGAGTGTTTCTGAGGTGTGGATCAGACCTGTGTGTGAGTGTTTCTGAGGAGGTGACAGACCTGTGTGTCAGTGTTTCTGAGGTGTGGATCAGAGCTGTGTGTGAGTGTTTCTGAGGAGGTGTCAGACCTGTGCGTGAGTGTGTCTGAGGAGGTGAGGGACCTGTGTCTGACTGTTTCTGAGGTGTGGATCAGACCTGTGTGTGAGTGTTTCTGAGGAGGTGACAGACCTGTGTGTGAGTCTTTCTGAGGAGTGGATGGATCTGTGTGTGAGTGTTTCTGAGGAGTGGATCAGACCTTTGTGTGAGTGTTTCTGAGGAGGTGACAGACCAGTGTGCGAGTGTTTCTGAGGAGTGGATGGATCAGTGTGTGAGTGTTTCTGAGGAGTGGATCAGACCTGTGGTGTGAGTGTTTCTGAGGAGGTGACACAACTGTCTGTGAGTGTTTCTGAGGTGTGGATCAGACCTGTGTGTGAGTGTTTCTGAGGAGGTGACAGACCTGTGTGTCAGTGTTTCTGAGGTGTGGATCAGAGCTGTGTGTGAGTGTTTCTGAGGAGGTGTCAGACCTGTGCGTGAGTGTGTCTGAGGAGGTGAGGGACCTGTGTCTGACTGTTTCTGAGGTGTGGATCAGACCTGTGTGTGAGTGTTTCTGAGGAGGTGACAGACCTGTGTGTGAGTGTTTCTGAGGAGTGGATGGATCTGTGTGTGAGTGTTTCTGAGGAGTGGATCAGACCTTTGTGTGAGTGTTTCCTGAGGAGGTGACAGACCAGTGTGTGAGTGTTTCTGAGGAGTGGATGGATCAGTGTGTGAGTGTTTCTGAGGAGTGGATCAGACCTGTGTGTGAGTGTTTCTGAGGAGGTGACACAACTGTCTGTGAGTGTTTTTGAGGTGTGGATCAGACCTGTGTGTGAGTGTTTCTGAGGAGGTGACAGCCGTGTGTGTGAGTGTTTCTGACGACGTGACAGACCTGTGTGTGAGTGTTTCTGAGGAGGTGACAGACTTGTGTGTGAGCGTTTCTGAGGAGTGGATCGGACCTGTGTTTGAGTGTTTCTGAGGTGTGAATCAAACCTGTGTTTGAGTGTTTCTGAGGAGTGGATCAGACCTTTGTGTGAGTGTTTCTGAGGAGGTGACAGACCTGTGTGTGAGTGTTTCTGAGGAGTGGATGGATCAGTGTGTGAGTGTTTCTGAGGAGTGGATCAGAACTGTGTGTGAGTGTTTCTGAGGAGGTGACACAACTGTCTGTGAGTGTTTTTGAGGTGTGGATCAGACCTGTGTGTGAGTGCTTCTGAGGAGGTGACAGAACTGTGTGTGAGTGTTTCTGAGGAGTGGATGGATCAGTGTGTGAGTGTTTCTGAGGAGTGGATCAGACCTGTGTGTGAGTGTTTCTGAGGAGGTGACACAACTGTCTGTCAGTGTTTTTGAGGTGTGGATCAGACCTGTGTGTGAGTGTTTCTGAGGAGGTGACAGCCGTGTGTGTGAGTGTTTCTGACGACGTGACAGGACCTGTGTGTGAGTGTTTCTGAGGAGGTGCGAGACCTGTGTTTCAGTGTTTCTGAGGAGGTGAGGGACCTGTGTGTGAGAGTTTCTGAGGAGCGGATCAGACATGTGTGTGAGTGTTGCTGAGGAGGTGACAGACCTGTGTGAGTGTTTCTGAGGTGTGGATCAGTCCTGTGTGTGAGTGTTTCTGAGGAGCAGATCAGACCTGTGTGTAAGTGTTTCTGCGGAGGTGACAGACCTCTGTGTGAGTGTTTCTGAGGTGTGGATCAGACTTCTGTGTGAGTGTTTCTGAGGAGGTGACAGACCTGTGTGAGTGTTTCTGAAGTGTGGATCTGTCCTGTGTGTGAGTGTTCCTGAGGTGTGGATCTGTCCTGTGTGTGAGTGTTTCTGAGGAGTAGATCAGACCTGTGTGTAAGTGTATCTGAGGAGGTGACAGACCTGCGTGTGAGTGTTTCTGAGGAGTGGATCGGACCTGTGTTTGAGTGTTTCTGAGGTGTGGATCAGACCTGTGTGTGAGTTTTTCTGAGGTGTGGATCAGACCTTTGTATGAGTGTTTTTGAGGAGTGGATCAGACCTTTGTGTGAGTGTTTCTGAGGAGGTGACAGACCTGTGTGTGAGTGTTTCTGAGGAGTGGATTGATCAGTGTGTGAGTGTTTCTGAGGAGTGGATCAGACCTGTGTGTGAGTGTTTCTGAGGAGGTGACACAACTGTCTGTGAGTGTTTTTGAGGTGTGGATCAGACCTGTGTGTGAGTGTTTCTGAGGAGGTGACAGCCCTGTGTGTGAGTGTTTCTGATGACGTGACAGACCTGTGTGTGAGTGTTTCTGAGGAGGTGCGAGACCTGTGTTTGAGTGTTTCTGAGGAGGTGAGGGGCCTGTGTGTGAGTGTTTCTGAGGAGGTGACAGACTTGTGTGTGAGTGTTTCTGAGGTGTGGATCAGACCTGTGTGTGAGTGTTTCTGTGGAGTGGATCAGTCCTGTTAGTGAGTGTTACTGAGGAGAGGATGGATCTGTGGTTGAGTGTTTCTGAGGAATGGATCAGACCTGTGTGTGAGTGTTTCTGAGGAGCGGATCAGACCGGTGTGTGAGTGTTTCTGAGGAGGTGACAGACATGTGTGAGTGTTTCTGAGGTGTGGATCAATCCTTTGTGTGAGTGTTTCTGAGGAGTAGATCAGACCTGTGTGTAAGTGTTTCTGAAGAGGCCACAGACCTGTCTGTGAGTGTTTCTGAGGTGTGGATCAGACCTGTGTGTGAGTGTTTCTGAGGAGGTGACAGACCTGTGTGTCAGTGTTTCTGAGGTGTGGATCAGAGCTGTGTGTGAGTGTTTCTGAGGAGGTGTCAGACCTGTGCGTGAGTGTGTCTGAGGAGGTGAGGGACCTGTGTCTGACTGTTTCTGAGGTGTGGATCAGACCTGTGTGTGAGTGTTTCTGAGGAGGTGACAGACCTGTGTGTGAGTCTTTCTGAGGAGTGGATGGATCTGTGTGTGAGTGTTTCTGAGGAGTGGATCAGACCTTTGTGTGAGTGTTTCTGAGGAGGTGACAGACCAGTGTGCGAGTGTTTCTGAGGAGTGGATGGATCAGTGTGTGAGTGTTTCTGAGGAGTGGATCAGACCTGTGTGTGAGTGTTTCTGAGGAGGTGACACAACTGTCTGTGAGTGTTTCCGAGGTGTGGATCAGACCTGTGTGTGAGTGTTTCTGAGGAGGTGACAGACCTGTGTGTCAGTGTTTCTGAGGTGTGGATCAGAGCTGTGTGTGAGTGTTTCTGAGGAGGTGTCAGACCTGTGCGTGAGTGTGTCTGAGGAGGTGAGGGACCTGTGTCTGACTGTTTCTGAGGTGTGGATCAGACCTGTGTGTGAGTGTTTCTGAGGAGGTGACAGACCTGTGTGTGAGTGTTTCTGAGGAGTGGATGGATCTGTGTGTGAGTGTTTCTGAGGAGTGGATCAGACCTTTGTGTGAGTGTTTCTGAGGAGGTGACAGACCAGTGTGTGAGTGTTTCTGAGGAGTGGATGGATCAGTGTGTGAGTGTTTCTGAGGAGTGGATCAGACCTGTGTGTGAGTGTTTCTGAGGAGGTGACACAACTGTCTGTGAGTGTTTTTGAGGTGTGGATCAGACCTGTGTGTGAGTGTTTCTGAGGAGGTGACAGCCGTGTGTGTGAGTGTTTCTGACGACGTGACAGACCTGTGTGTGAGTGTTTCTGAGGAGGTGACAGACTTGTGTGTGAGCGTTTCTGAGGAGTGGATCGGACCTGTGTTTGAGTGTTTCTGAGGTGTGAATCAAACCTGTGTTTGAGTGTTTCTGAGGAGTGGATCAGACCTTTGTGTGAGTGTT
The DNA here is from genome assembly GCF_030028105.1 of Mobula birostris. Lineage (NCBI taxonomy): Eukaryota > Metazoa > Chordata > Chondrichthyes > Myliobatiformes > Myliobatidae > Mobula > Mobula birostris. The sequence continues at coordinate 25,932 of NW_027276257.1, forward strand.
TCTGAGGAGGTGACAGACCTGTGTGTGAGTGTTTCTGAGGAGTGGATGGATCAGTGTGTGAGTGTTTCTGAGGAGTGGATCAGAACTGTGTGTGAGTGTTTCTGAGGAGGTGACACAACTGTCTGTGAGTGTTTTTGAGGTGTGGATCAGACCTGTGTGTGAGTGCTTCTGAGGAGGTGACAGAACTGTGTGTGAGTGTTTCTGAGGAGTGGATGGATCAGTGTGTGAGTGTTTCTGAGGAGTGGATCAGACCTGTGTGTGAGTGTTTCTGAGGAGGTGACACAACTGTCTGTCAGTGTTTTTGAGGTGTGGATCAGACCTGTGTGTGAGTGTTTCTGAGGAGGTGACAGCCGTGTGTGTGAGTGTTTCTGACGACGTGACAGACCTGTGTGTGAGTGTTTCTGAGGAGGTGCGAGACCTGTGTTTCAGTGTTTCTGAGGAGGTGAGGGACCTGTGTGTGAGAGTTTCTGAGGAGCGGATCAGACATGTGTGTGAGTGTTGCTGAGGAGGTGACAGACCTGTGTGAGTGTTTCTGAGGTGTGGATCAGTCCTGTGTGTGAGTGTTTCTGAGGAGCAGATCAGACCTGTGTGTAAGTGTTTCTGCGGAGGTGACAGACCTCTGTGTGAGTGTTTCTGAGGTGTGGATCAGACTTCTGTGTGAGTGTTTCTGAGGAGGTGACAGACCTGTGTGAGTGTTTCTGAAGTGTGGATCTGTCCTGTGTGTGAGTGTTCCTGAGGTGTGGATCTGTCCTGTGTGTGAGTGTTTCTGAGGAGTAGATCAGACCTGTGTGTAAGTGTATCTGAGGAGGTGACAGACCTGCGTGTGAGTGTTTCTGAGGAGTGGATCGGACCTGTGTTTGAGTGTTTCTGAGGTGTGGATCAGACCTGTGTGTGAGTTTTTCTGAGGTGTGGATCAGACCTTTGTATGAGTGTTTTTGAGGAGTGGATCAGACCTTTGTGTGAGTGTTTCTGAGGAGGTGACAGACCTGTGTGTGAGTGTTTCTGAGGAGTGGATTGATCAGTGTGTGAGTGTTTCTGAGGAGTGGATCAGACCTGTGTGTGAGTGTTTCTGAGGAGGTGACACAACTGTCTGTGAGTGTTTTTGAGGTGTGGATCAGACCTGTGTGTGAGTGTTTCTGAGGAGGTGACAGCCCTGTGTGTGAGTGTTTCTGATGACGTGACAGACCTGTGTGTGAGTGTTTCTGAGGAGGTGCGAGACCTGTGTTTGAGTGTTTCTGAGGAGGTGAGGGGCCTGTGTGTGAGTGTTTCTGAGGAGGTGACAGACTTGTGTGTGAGTGTTTCTGAGGTGTGGATCAGACCTGTGTGTGAGTGTTTCTGTGAGTGGATCAGTCCTGTTAGTGAGTGTTACTGAGGAGAGGATGGATCTGTGGTTGAGTGTTTCTGAGGAATGGATCAGACCTGTGTGTGAGTGTTTCTGAGGAGCGGATCAGACCGGTGTGTGAGTGTTTCTGAGGAGGTGACAGACATGTGTGAGTGTTTCTGAGGTGTGGATCAATCCTTTGTGTGAGTGTTTCTGAGGAGTAGATCAGACCTGTGTGTAAGTGTTTCTGAAGAGGCCACAGACCTGTCTGTGAGTGTTTCTGAGGTGTGGATCAGACCTGTGTGTGAGTGTTTCTGAGGAGGTGACAGACCTGTGTGTCAGTGTTTCTGAGGTGTGGATCAGAGCTGTGTGTGAGTGTTTCTGAGGAGGTGTCAGACCTGTGCGTGAGTGTGTCTGAGGAGGTGAGGGACCTGTGTCTGACTGTTTCTGAGGTGTGGATCAGACCTGTGTGTGAGTGTTTCTGAGGAGGTGACAGACCTGTGTGTGAGTCTTTCTGAGGAGTGGATGGATCTGTGTGTGAGTGTTTCTGAGGAGTGGATCAGACCTTTGTGTGAGTGTTTCTGAGGAGGTGACAGACCAGTGTGCGAGTGTTTCTGAGGAGTGGATGGATCAGTGTGTGAGTGTTTCTGAGGAGTGGATCAGACCTGTGTGTGAGTGTTTCTGAGGAGGTGACACAACTGTCTGTGAGTGTTTCTGAGGTGTGGATCAGACCTGTGTGTGAGTGTTTCTGAGGAGGTGACAGACCTGTGTGTCAGTGTTTCTGAGGTGTGGATCAGAGCTGTGTGTGAGTGTTTCTGAGGAGGTGTCAGACCTGTGCGTGAGTGTGTCTGAGGAGGTGAGGGACCTGTGTCTGACTGTTTCTGAGGTGTGGATCAGACCTGTGTGTGAGTGTTTCTGAGGAGGTGACAGACCTGTGTGTGAGTGTTTCTGAGGAGTGGATGGATCTGTGTGTGAGTGTTTCTGAGGAGTGGATCAGACCTTTGTGTGAGTGTTTCTGAGGAGGTGACAGACCAGTGTGTGAGTGTTTCTGAGGAGTGGATGGATCAGTGTGTGAGTGTTTCTGAGGAGTGGATCAGACCTGTGTGTGAGTGTTTCTGAGGAGGTGACACAACTGTCTGTGAGTGTTTTTGAGGTGTGGATCAGACCTGTGTGTGAGTGTTTCTGAGGAGGTGACAGCCGTGTGTGTGAGTGTTTCTGACGACGTGACAGACCTGTGTGTGAGTGTTTCTGAGGAGGTGACAGACTTGTGTGTGAGCGTTTCTGAGGAGTGGATCGGACCTGTGTTTGAGTGTTTCTGAGGTGTGAATCAAACCTGTGTTTGAGTGTTTCTGAGGAGTGGATCAGACCTTTGTGTGAGTGTTTCTGAGGAGGTGACAGACCTGTGTGTGAGTGTTTCTGAGGAGTGGATGGATCAGTGTGTGAGTGTTTCTGAGGAGTGGATCAGAACTGTGTGTGAGTGTTTCTGAGGAGGTGACACAACTGTCTGTGAGTGTTTTTGAGGTGTGGATCAGACCTGTGTGTGAGTGCTTCTGAGGAGGTGACAGAACTGTGTGTGAGTGTTTCTGAGGAGTGGATGGATCAGTGTGTGAGTGTTTCTGAGGAGTGGATCAGACCTGTGTGTGAGTGTTTCTGAGGAGGTGACACAACTGTCTGTCAGTGTTTTTGAGGTGTGGATCAGACCTGTGTGTGAGTGTTTCTGAGGAGGTGACAGCCGTGTGTGTGAGTGTTTCTGACGACGTGACAGACCTGTGTGTGAGTGTTTCTGAGGAGGTGCGAGACCTGTGTTTCAGTGTTTCTGAGGAGGTGAGGGACCTGTGTGTGAGAGTTTCTGAGGAGCGGATCAGACATGTGTGTGAGTGTTGCTGAGGAGGTGACAGACCTGTGTGAGTGTTTCTGAGGTGTGGATCAGTCCTGTGTGTGAGTGTTTCTGAGGAGCAGATCAGACCTGTGTGTAAGTGTTTCTGCGGAGGTGACAGACCTCTGTGTGAGTGTTTCTGAGGTGTGGATCAGACTTCTGTGTGAGTGTTTCTGAGGAGGTGACAGACCTGTGTGAGTGTTTCTGAAGTGTGGATCTGTCCTGTGTGTGAGTGTTTCTGAGGTGTGGATCTGTCCTGTGTGTGAGTGTTTCTGAGGAGTAGATCAGACCTGTGTGTAAGTGTATCTGAGGAGGTGACAGACCTGCGTGTGAGTGTTTCTGAGGAGTGGATCGGACCTGTGTTTGAGTGTTTCTGAGGTGTGGATCAGACCTGTGTGTGAGTTTTTCTGAGGTGTGGATCAGACCTTTGTATGAGTGTTTTTGAGGAGTGGATCAGACCTTTGTGTGAGTGTTTCTGAGGAGGTGACAGACCTGTGTGTGAGTGTTTCTGAGGAGTGGATTGATCAGTGTGTGAGTGTTTCTGAGGAGTGGATCAGACCTGTGTGTGAGTGTTTCTGAGGAGGTGACACAACTGTCTGTGAGTGTTTTTGAGGTGTGGATCAGACCTGTGTGTGAGTGTTTCTGAGGAGGTGACCGCCCTGTGTGTGAGTGTTTCTGATGACGTGACAGACCTGTGTGTGAGTGTTTCTGAGGAGGTGCGAGACCTGCGTTTGAGTGTTTCTGAGGAGGTGAGGGGCCTGTGTGTGAGTGTTTCTGAGGAGGTGACAGACTTGTGTGTGAGTGTTTCTGAGGTGTGGATCAGACCTGTGTGTGAGTGTTTCTGTGGAGTGGATCAGTCCTGTTAGTGAGTGTTACTGAGGAGAGGATGGATCTGTGGTTGAGTGTTTCTGAGGAATGGATCAGACCTGTGTGTGAGTGTTTCTGAGGAGCAGATCAGACCGGTGTGTGAGTGTTTCTGAGGAGGTGACAGACATGTGTGAGTGTTTCTGAGGTGTGGATCAGTCCTTTGTGTGAGTGTTTCTGAGGAGTAGATCAGACCTGTGTGTAAGTGTTTCTGAAGAGGCCACAGACCTGTCTGTGAGTGTTTCTGAGGTGTGGATCAGACCTGTGTGTGAGTGTTTCTGAGGAGGTGACAGACCTGTGTGTCAGTGTTTCTGAGGTGTGGATCAGAGCTGTGTGTGAGTGTTTCTGAGGAGGTGTCAGACCTGTGCGTGAGTGTGTCTGAGGAGGTGAGGGACCTGTGTCTGACTGTTTCTGAGGTGTGGATCAGACCTGTGTGTGAGTGTTTCTGAGGAGGTGACAGACCTGTGTGTGAGTGTTTCTGAGGAGTGGATGGATCTGTGTGTGAGTGTTTCTGAGGAGTGGATCAGACCTTTGTGTGAGTGTTTCTGAGGAGGTGACAGACCAGTGTGTGAGTGTTTCTGAGGAGTGGATGGATCAGTGTGTGAGTGTTTCTGAGGAGTGGATCAGACCTGTGTGTGAGTGTTTCTGAGGAGGTGACACAACTGTCTGTGAGTGTTTTTGAGGTGTGGATCAGACCTGTGTGTGAGTGTTTCTGAGGAGGTGACAGCCGTGTGTGTGAGTGTTTCTGACGACGTGACAGACCTGTGTGTGAGTGTTTCTGAGGAGGTGACAGACTTGTGTGTGAGCGTTTCTGAGGAGTGGATCGGACCTGTGTTTGAGTGTTTCTGAGGTGTGAATCAAACCTGTGTTTGAGTGTTTCTGAGGAGTGGATCAGACCTTTGTGTGAGTGTTTCTGAGGAGGTGACAGACCTGTGTGTGAGTGTTTCTGAGGAGTGGATGGATCAGTGTGTGAGTGTTTCTGAGGAGTGGATCAGAACTGTGTGTGAGTGTTTCTGAGGAGGTGACACAACTGTCTGTGAGTGTTTTTGAGGTGTGGATCAGACCTGTGTGTGAGTGCTTCTGAGGAGGTGACAGAACTGTGTGTGAGTGTTTCTGAGGAGTGGATGGATCAGTGTGTGAGTGTTTCTGAGGAGTGGATCAGACCTGTGTGTGAGTGTTTCTGAGGAGGTGACACAACTGTCTGTCAGTGTTTTTGAGGTGTGGATCAGACCTGTGTGTGAGTGTTTCTGAGGAGGTGACAGCCGTGTGTGTGAGTGTTTCTGACGACGTGACAGACCTGTGTGTGAGTGTTTCTGAGGAGGTGCGAGACCTGTGTTTCAGTGTTTCTGAGGAGGTGAGGGACCTGTGTGTGAGAGTTTCTGAGGAGCGGATCAGACATGTGTGTGAGTGTTGCTGAGGAGGTGACAGACCTGTGTGAGTGTTTCTGAGGTGTGGATCAGTCCTGTGTGTGAGTGTTTCTGAGGAGCAGATCAGACCTGTGTGTAAGTGTTTCTGCGGAGGTGACAGACCTCTGTGTGAGTGTTTCTGAGGTGTGGATCAGACTTCTGTGTGAGTGTTTCTGAGGAGGTGACAGACCTGTGTGAGTGTTTCTGAAGTGTGGATCTGTCCTGTGTGTGAGTGTTCCTGAGGTGTGGATCTGTCCTGTGTGTGAGTGTTTCTGAGGAGTAGATCAGACCTGTGTGTAAGTGTATCTGAGGAGGTGACAGACCTGCGTGTGAGTGTTTCTGAGGAGTGGATCGGACCTGTGTTTGAGTGTTTCTGAGGTGTGGATCAGACCTGTGTGTGAGTTTTTCTGAGGTGTGGATCAGACCTTTGTATGAGTGTTTTTGAGGAGTGGATCAGACCTTTGTGTGAGTGTTTCTGAGGAGGTGACAGACCTGTGTGTGAGTGTTTCTGAGGAGTGGATTGATCAGTGTGTGAGTGTTTCTGAGGAGTGGATCAGACCTGTGTGTGAGTGTTTCTGAGGAGGTGACACAACTGTCTGTGAGTGTTTTTGAGGTGTGGATCAGACCTGTGTGTGAGTGTTTCTGAGGAGGTGACCGCCCTGTGTGTGAGTGTTTCTGATGACGTGACAGACCTGTGTGTGAGTGTTTCTGAGGAGGTGCGAGACCTGCGTTTGAGTGTTTCTGAGGAGGTGAGGGGCCTGTGTGTGAGTGTTTCTGAGGAGGTGACAGACTTGTGTGTGAGTGTTTCTGAGGTGTGGATCAGACCTGTGTGTGAGTGTTTCTGTGGAGTGGATCAGTCCTGTTAGTGAGTGTTACTGAGGAGAGGATGGATCTGTGGTTGAGTGTTTCTGAGGAATGGATCAGACCTGTGTGTGAGTGTTTCTGAGGAGCGGATCAGACCGGTGTGTGAGTGTTTCTGAGGAGGTGACAGACATGTGTGAGTGTTTCTGAGGTGTGGATCAGTCCTTTGTGTGAGTGTTTCTGAGGAGTAGATCAGACCTGTGTGTAAGTGTTTCTGAAGAGGCCACAGACCTGTCTGTGAGTGTTTCTGAGGTGTGGATCAGACCTGTGTGTGAGTGTTTCTGAGGAGGTGACAGACCTGTGTGTCAGTGTTTCTGAGGTGTGGATCAGAGCTGTGTGTGAGTGTTTCTGAGGAGGTGTCAGACCTGTGCGTGAGTGTGTCTGAGGAGGTGAGGGACCTGTGTCTGACTGTTTCTGAGGTGTGGATCAGACCTGTGTGTGAGAGTTTCTGAGGAGGTGACAGACCTGTGTGTGAGTCTTTCTGAGGAGTGGATGGATCTGTGTGTGAGTGTTTCTGAGGAGTGGATCAGACCTTTGTGTGAGTGTTTCTGAGGAGGTGACAGACCAGTGTGTGAGTGTTTCTGAGGAGTGGATGGATCAGTGTGTGAGTGTTTCTGAGGAGTGGATCAGACCTGTGTGTGAGTGTTTCTGAGGAGGTGACACAACTGTCTGTGAGTGTTTCTGAGGTGTGGATCAGACCTGTGTGTGAGTGTTTCTGAGGAGGTGACAGACCTGTGTGTCAGTGTTTCTGAGGTGTGGATCAGAGCTGTGTGTGAGTGTTTCTGAGGAGGTGTCAGACCTGTGCGTGAGTGTGTCTGAGGAGGTGAGGGACCTGTGTCTGACTGTTTCTGAGGTGTGGATCAGACCTGTGTGTGAGTGTTTCTGAGGAGGTGACAGACCTGTGTGTGAGTGTTTCTGATGACGTGACAGACCTGTGTGTGAGTGTTTCTGAGGAGGTGCGAGACCTGTGTTTTAGTGTTTCTGAGGAGGTGAGGGGCCTGTGTGTGAGTGTTTCTGAGGAGGTGACAGACTTGTGTGTGAGTGTTTCTGAGGTGTGGATCAGACCTGTGTGTGAGTGTTTCTGTGGAGTGGATCAGTCCTGTTAGTGAGTGTTACTGAGGAGAGGATGGATCTGTGGTTGAGTGTTTCTGAGGAATGGATCAGACCTGTGTGTGAGTGTTTCTGAGGAGCGGATCAGACCGGTGTGTGAGTGTTTCTGAGGAGGTGACAGACATGTGTGAGTGTTTCTGAGGTGTGGATCAGTCCTTTGTGTGAGTGTTTCTGAGGAGTAGATCAGACCTGTGTGTAAGTGTTTCTGAAGAGGCCACAGACCTGTCTGTGAGTGTTTCTGAGGTGTGGATCAGACCTGTGTGTGAGTGTTTCTGAGGAGGTGACAGACCTGTGTGTCAGTGTTTCTGAGGTGTGGATCAGAGCTGTGTGTGAGTGTTTCTGAGGAGGTGTCAGACCTGTGCGTGAGTGTGTCTGAGGAGGTGAGGGACCTGTGTCTGACTGTTTCTGAGGTGTGGATCAGACCTGTGTGTGAGTGTTTCTGAGGAGGTGACAGACCTGTGTGTGAGTCTTTCTGAGGAGTGGATGGATCTGTGTGTGAGTGTTTCTGAGGAGTGGATCAGACCTTTGTGTGAGTGTTTCTGAGGAGGTGACAGACCAGTGTGTGAGTGTTTCTGAGGAGTGGATGGATCAGTGTGTGAGTGTTTCTGAGGAGTGGATCAGACCTGTGTGCGAGTGTTTCTGAGGAGGTGACACAACTGTCTGTGAGTGTTTCTGAGGTGTGGATCAGACCTGTGTGTGAGTGTTTCTGAGGAGGTGACAGACCTGTGTGTCAGTGTTTCTGAGGTGTGGATCAGAGCTGTGTGTGAGTGTTTCTGAGGAGGTGTCAGACCTGTGCGTGAGTGTGTCTGAGGAGGTGAGGGACCTGTGTCTGACTGTTTCTGAGGAGTGGATCAGACCTTTGTGCGAGTGTTTCTGAGGAGGTGACAGACCAGTGTGTGAGTGTTTCTGAGGAGTGGATGGATCAGTGTGTGAGTGTTTCTGAGGAGTGGATCAGACCTGTGTGTGAGTGTTTCTGAGGAGGTGACACAACTGTCTGTGAGTGTTTTTGAGGTGTGGATCAGACCTGTGTGTGAGTGTTTCTGAGGAGGTGACAGCCGTGTGTGTGAGTGTTTCTGACGACGTGACAGACCTGTGTGTGAGTGTTTCTGAGGAGGTGACAGACTTGTGTGTGAGCGTTTCTGAGGAGTGGATCGGACCTGTGTTTGAGTGTTTCTGAGGTGTGAATCAAACCTGTGTTTGAGTGTTTCTGAGGAGTGGATCAGACCTTGCTGTGAGTGTTTCTGAGGAGGTGACAGACCTGTGTGTGAGTGTTTCTGAGGAGTGGATGGATCAGTGTGTGAGTGTTTCTGAGGAGTGGATCAGAACTGTGTGTGAGTGTTTCTGAGGAGGTGACACAACTGTCTGTGAGTGTTTTTGAGGTGTGGATCAGACCTGTGTGTGAGTGCTTCTGAGGAGGTGACAGAACTGTGTGTGAGTGTTTCTGAAGAGTGGATGGATCAGTGTGTGAGTGTTTCTGAGGAGGTGACAGCCGTGTGTGTGAGTGTTTCTGACGACGTGACAGACCTGTGTGTGAGTGTTTCTGAGGAGGTGCGAGACCTGTGTTTCAGTGTTTCTGAGGAGGTGAGGGACCTGTGTGTGAGTGTTTCTGAGGAGCGGATCAGACATGTGTGTGAGTGTTGCTGAGGAGGTGACAGACCTGTGTGAGTGTTTCTGAGGTGTGGATCAGTCCTGTGTGTGAGTGTTTCTGAGGAGCAGATCAGACCTGTGTGTAAGTGTTTCTGCGGAGGTGACAGACCTCTGTGTGAGTGTTTCTGAGGTGTGGATCAGACTTCTGTGTGAGTGTTTCTGAGGAGGTGACAGACCTGTGTGAGTGTTTCTGAGGTGTGGATCTGTCCTGTGTGTGAGTGTTTCTGAGGAGTAGATCAGACCTGTGTGTAAGTGTATCTGAGGAGGTGACAGACCTGCGTGTGAGCGTTTCTGAGGAGTGGATCGGACCTGTGTTTGAGTGTTTCTGAGGTGTGGATCAGACCTGTGTGTGAGTGTTTCTGAGGAGGTGACAGACCTGTGTGTCAGTGTTTCTGAGGTGTGGATCAGAGCTGTGTGTGAGAATTTCTGAGGAGGTGTCAGACTTGTGCGTGAGTGTGTCTGTGGAGGTGAGGGACCTGTGTCTGACTGTTTTTGAGGTGTGGATCAGACCTGTGTGTGAGCGTTTCTGAGGAGTGGATCAGACCTGTGTGTGAGTGTTTCTGAGGAGGTGACAGACCTGTGTGTGAGTGTTTCTGAGGAGTGGATGGATCTGTGTGTGAGTGTTTCTGAGGAGTGGATCAGACCTTTGTGTGAGTGTTTCTGAGGAGGTGACAGACCAGTGTGTGAGTGTTTCTGAGGAGTGGATGGATCAGTGTGTGAGTGTTTCTGAGGAGTGGATCAGACCTGTGTGTGAGTGTTTCTGAGGAGGTGTCACAACTGTCTGTGAGTGTTTTTGAGGTGTGGATCAGACCTGTGTGTGAGTGTTTCTGAGGAGGTGACCGCCCTGTGTGTGAGTGTTTCTGATGACGTGACAGACCTGTGTGTGAGTGTTTCTGAGGAGGTGCGAGACCTGCGTTTGAGTGTTTCTGAGGAGGTGAGGGGCCTGTGTGTGAGTGTTTCTGAGGAGGTGACAGACTTGTGTGTGAGTGTTTCTGAGGTGTGGATCAGACCTGTGTGTGAGTGTTTCTGTGGAGTGGATCAGTCCTGTTAGTGAGTGTTACTGAGGAGAGGATGGATCTGTGTGTGAGTGTTTCTGAGGAGGTGTCAGACCTGTGCGTGAGTGTGTCTGAGGAGGTGAGGGACCTGTGTCAGACTGTTTCTGAGGTGTGGATCAGACCTGTGTGTGAGTGTTTCTGAGGAGGTGACAGACCTGTGTGTGAGTGTTTCTGAGGAGTGGATGGATCTGTGTGTCAGTGTTTCTGAGGAGTGGATCAGACCTTTGTGTGAGTGTTTCTGAGGAGGTGACAGACCAGTGTGTGAGTGTTTCTGAGGAGTGGATGGATCAGGGTGTGAGTGTTTCTGAGGAGTGGATCAGACCTGTGTGTGAGTGTTTCTGAGGAGGTGACACAACTGTCTGTGAGTGTTTTTGAGGTGTGGATCAGACCTGTGTGTGAGTGTTTCTGAGGAGGTGACAGCCCTGTGTGTGAGTGTTTCTGACGACGTGACAGACCTGTGTGTGAGTGTTTCTGAGGAGGTCCGAGACCTGTGTTTGAGTTTTTCTGAGGAGGTGAGGGGCCTGTGTGTGAGTGTTTCTGAACAGGTGACAGACTTGTGTGTGAGTGTTTCTGAGGTGTGGATCAGACCTGTGTGTGAGTGTTTCTGTGGAGTGGATCAGTCCTGTTAGTGAGTGTTACTGACGAGAGGATGGATCTGTGTTTGAGTGTTTCTGAGGAATGGATAAGACCTGTGTGTGAGTGTTTCTGAGGAGTGGATCAGACCTGTGTGTGAGTGTTTCTGAGGTGTAGATCAGACCTGTCTGTGAGTGTTTCTGAGGTGTGGATCAGACCTGTGTGTGAGTGTTTCTGAGGAGGTGACAGACCTGTGTGTCAGTGTTTCTGAGGTGTGGATCAGAGCTGTGTGTGAGTGTTTCTGAGGAGGTGTCAGACCTGTGCGTGAGTGTGTCTGAGGAGGTGAGGGACCTGTGTCTGACTGTTTCTGAGGTGTGGATCAGACCTTTGTGTGAGTGTTTTTGAGGAGTGGATCAGACCTTTGTGTGAGAGTTTCTGAGGAGGTGACAGACCTGTGTGTGAGTGTTTCTGAGGAGTGGATTGATCCGTGTGTGAGTGTTTCTGAGGAGTGGATCAGACCTGTGTGTGAGTGTTTCTGAGGAGGTGACACAACTGTCTGTGAGTGTTTTTGAGGTGTGGATCAGACCTGTGTGTGAGTGTTTCTGAGGAGGTGTCAGACCTGTGCGTGAGTGTGTCTGAGGAGGTGAGGGACCTGTGTCTGACTGTTTCTGAGGTGTGGATCAGACCTGTGTGTGAGTGTTTCTGAGGAGGTGACAGACCTGTGTGTGAGTGTTTCCGAGGAGTGGATGGATCTGTGTGCGAGTGTTTATGAGGTGTGGATCAGAACTGTATGTGAGTGTTTCTGTGGAGGTGACAGACCTGTCTGTGAGTGTTTCTGAGGTGTTGAGCAGACCTGTGTGTGAGTGTTTCTGAGGAGGTGACAGACTTGTGTGTGAGCGTTTCTGAGGAGTGGATCGGACCTGTGTTTGAGTGTTTCTGAGGTGTGAATCAGACCTGTGTTTGAGTGTTTCTGAGGAGTGGATCAGACCTTTGTGTGAGTGTTTCTGAGGAGGTGACAGACCTGTGTGTGAGTGTTTCTGAGGAGTGGATGGATCAGTGTGTGAGTGTTTCTGAGGAGTGGATCAGAACTGTGTGTGAGTGTTTCTGAGGAGGTGACACAACTGTCTGTGAGTGTTTTTGAGGTGTGGATCAGACCTGTGTGTGAGTGCTTCTGAGGAGGTGACAGACCTGTGTGTGAGTGTTTCTGAGGAGTGGATGGATCTGTGTGTGAGTGTTTCTGAGGAGTGGATCAGACCTTTGTGTGAGTGTTTCTGAGGAGGTGACAGACCAGTGTGTGAGTGTTTCTGAGGAGTGGATAGATCAATGTGTGAGTGTTTCTGAGGAGTGGATCAGACCTGTGTGTGAGTGTTTCTGAGGAGGTGACACAACTGTCTGTGAGTGTTTTTGAGGTGTGGATCAGACCTGTGTGTGAGTGTTTCTGAGGAGGTGACAGCCCTGTGTGTGAGTGTTTCTGACGACGTGACAGACCTGTGTGTGAGTGTTTCTGAGGAGGTCCGAGACCTGTGTTTGAGTTTTTCTGAGGAGGTGAGGGGCCTGTGTGTGAGTGTTTCTGAGGAGGTGACAGACTTGTGTGTGAGTGTTTCTGAGGTGTGGATCAGACCTCTGTCTGAGTGTTTCTGTGGAGTGGATCAGTCCTGTTAGTGAGTGTTACTGAGGAGAGGATGGATCTGTGTGTGAGTGTTTCTGAGGAGGTGTCAGACCTGTGCGTGAGTGTGTCTGAGGAGGTGAGGGACCTGTGTCTGACTGTTTCTGAGGTGTGGATCAGACCTGTGTGTGAGTGTTTCTGAGGAGGTGACAGACCTGTGTGTGAGTGTTTCTGAGGAGTGGATGGATCTGTGTGTGAGTGTTTCTGAGGAGTGGATCAGACCTTTGTGTGAGTGTTTCTGAGGAGTGGATGGATCAGGGTGTGAGTGTTTCTGAGGAGTGGATCAGACCTGTGTGTGAGTGTTTCTGAGGAGGTGACACAACTGTCTGTGAGTGTTTTTGAGGTGTGGATCAGACCTGTGTGTGAGTGTTTCTGAGGAGGTGACAGCCCTGTGTGTGAGTGTTTCTGACGACGTGACAGACCTGTGTGTGAGTGTTTCTGAGGAGGTCCGAGACCTGTGTTTGAGTTTTTCTGAGGAGGTGAGGGGCCTGTGTGTGAGTGTTTCTGAAGAGGTGACAGACTTGTGTGTGAGTGTTTCTGAGGTGTGGATCAGACCTGTGTGTGAGTGTTTCTGTGGAGTGGATCAGTCCTGTTAGTGAGTGTTACTGACGAGAGGATGGATCTGTGTTTGAGTGTTTCTGAGGAATGGATAAGACCTGTGTGTGAGTGTTTCTGAGGAGTGGATCAGACCTGTGTGTGAGTGTTTCTGAGGTGTAGATCAGACCTGTCTGTGAGTGTTTCTGAGGTGTGGATCAGACCTCTGTGTGAGTGTTTCTGAGGAGGTGACAGACCTGTGTGTCAGTGTTTCTGAGGTGTGGATCAGAGCTGTGTGTGAGTGTTTCTGAGGAGGTGTCAGACCTGTGCGTGAGTGTGTCTGAGGAGGTGAGGGACCTGTGTCTGACTGTTTCTGAGGTGTGGATCAGACCTTTGTGTGAGTGTTTTTGAGGAGTGGATCAGACCTTTGTGTGAGAGTTTCTGAGGAGGTGACAGACCTGTGTGTGAGTGTTTCTGAGGAGTGGATTGATCCGTGTGTGAGTGTTTCTGAGGAGTGGATCAGACCTGTGTGTGAGTGTTTCTGAGGAGGTGACACAACTGTCTGTGAGTGTTTTTGAGGTGTGGATCAGACCTGTGTGTGAGTGTTTCTGAGGAGGTGTCAGACCTGTGCGTGAGAGTGTCTGAGGAGGTGAGGGACCTGTGTCTGACTGTTTCTGAGGTGTGGATCAGACCTGTGTGTGAGTGTTTCTGAAGAGGTGACAGACCTGTGTGTGAGTGTTTCCGAGGAGTGGATGGATCTGTGTGCGAGTGTTTATGAGGTGTGGATCAGAACTGTATGTGAGTGTTTCTGTGGAGGTGACAGACCTGTCTGTGAGTGTTTCTGAGGTGTTGAGCAGACCTGTGTGTGAGTGTTTCTGAGGAGGTGACAGACTTGTGTGTGAGCGTTTCTGAGGAGTGGATCGGACCTGTGTTTGAGTGTTTCTGAGGTGTGAATCAGACCTGTGTTTGAGTGTTTCTGAGGAGTGGATCAGACCTTTGTGTGAGTGTTTCTGAGGAGGTGACAGACCTGTGTGTGAGTGTTTCTGAGGAGTGGATGGATCAGTGTGTGAGTGTTTCTGAGGAGTGGATCAGAACTGTGTGTGAGTGTTTCTGAGGAGGTGACACAACTGTCTGTGAGTGTTTTTGAGGTGTGGATCAGACCTGTGTGTGAGTGCTTCTGAGGAGGTGACAGAACTGTGTGTGAGTGTTTCTGAGGAGTGGATGGATCAGTGTGTGAGTGTTTCTGAGGAGTGGATCAGACCTGTGTGTGAGTGTTTCTGAGGAGGTGACACAACTGTCTGTCAGTGTTTTTGAGGTGTGGATCAGACCTGTGTGTGAGTGTTTCTGAGGGGGTGACAGCCGTGTGTGTGAGTGTTTCTGACGACGTGACAGACCTGTGTGTGAGTGTTTCTGAGGAGGTGCGAGACCTGTGTTTCAATGTTTCTGAGGAGGTGAGGGACCTGTGTGTGAGTGTTTCTGAGGAGCGGATCAGACATGTGTGTGAGTGTTGCTGAGGAGGTGACAGACCTGTGTGAGTGTTTCTGAGGTGTGGATCAGTCCTGTGTGTGAGTGTTTCTGAGGAGCAGATCAGACCTGTGTGTAAGTGTTTCTGCGGAGGTGACAGACCTCTGTGTGAGTGTTTCTGAGGTGTGGATCAGACTTCTGTGTGAGTGTTTCTGAGGAGGTGACAGACCTGTGTGAGTGTTTCTGAAGTGTGGATCTGTCCTGTGTGTGAGTGTTTCTGAGGTGTGGATCTGTCCTGTGTGTGAGTGTTTCTGAGGAGTAGATCAGACCTGTGTGTAAGTGTATCTGAGGAGGTGACAGAACTGCGTGTGAGTGTTTCTGAGGAGTGGATCGGACCTGTGTTTGAGTGTTTCTGAGGTGTGGATCAGACCTGTGTGCGAGTTTTTCTGAGGTGTGGATCAGACCTTTGTATGAGTGTTTTTGAGGAGTGGATCAGACCTTTGTGTGAGTGTTTCTGAGGAGGTGACAGACCTGTGTGTGAGTGTTTCTGAGGAGTGGATTGATCAGTGTGTGAGTGTTTCTGAGGAGTGGATCAGACCTGTGTGTGAGTGTTTCTGAGGAGGTGACACAACTGTCTGTGAGTGTTTTTGAGGTGTGGATCAGACCTGTGTGTGAGTGTTTCTGAGGAGGTGACAGCCCTGTGTGTGAGTGTTTCTGATGACGTGACAGACCTGTGTGTGAGTGTTTCTGAGGAGGTGCGAGACCTGTGTTTGAGTGTTTCTGAGGAGGTGAGGGGCCTGTGTGTGAGTGTTTCTGAGGAGGTGACAGACTTGTGTGTGAGTGTTTCTGAGGTGTGGATCAGACCTGTGTGTGAGTGTTTCTGTGGAGTGGATCAGTCCTGTTAGTGAGTGTTACTGAGGAGAGGATGGATCTGTGGTTGAGTGTTTCTGAGGAATGGATCAGACCTGTGTGTGAGTGTTTCTGAGGAGCGGATCAGACCGGTGTGTGAGTGTTTCTGAGGAGGTGACAGACATGTGTGTGTGTTTCTGAGGTGTGGATCAGTCCTTTGTGTGAGTGTTTCTGAGGAGTAGATCAGACCTGTGTGTAAGTGTTTCTGAAGAGGCCACAGACCTGTCTGTGAGTGTTTCTGAGGTGTGGATCAGACCTGTGTGTGACTGTTTCTGAGGAGGTGACAGACCTGTGTGTCAGTGTTTCTGAGGTGTGGATCAGAGCTGTGTGTGAGTGTTTCTGAGGAGGTGTCAGACCTGTGCGTGAGTGTGTCTGAGGAGGTGAGGGACCTGTGTCTGACTGTTTCTGAGGTGTGGATCAGACCTGTGTGTGAGTGTTTCTGAGGAGGTGACAGACCTGTGTGTGAGTCTTTCTGAGGAGTGGATGGATCTGTGTGTGAGTGTTTCTGAGGAGTGGATCAGACCTTTGTGTGAGTGTTTCTGAGGAGGTGACAGACCAGTGTGTGAGTGTTTCTGAGGAGTGGATGGATCAGTGTGTGAGTGTTTCTGAGGAGTGGATCAGACCTGTGTGTGAGTGTTTCTCAGGAGGTGACACAACTGTCTGTGAGTGTTTCTGAGGTGTGGATCAGACCTGTGTGTGAGTGTTTCTGAGGAGGTGACAGACCTGTGTGTCAGTGTTTCTGAGGTGTGGATCAGAGCTGTGTGTGAGTGTTTCTGAGGAGGTGTCAGACCTGTGCGTGAGTGTGTCTGAGGAGGTGAGGGACCTGTGTCTGACTGCTTCTGAGGTGTGGATCAGACCTGTGTGTGAGTGTTTCTGAGGAGGTGACAGACCTGTGTGTGAGTGTTTCTGAGGAGTGGATGGATCTGTGTGTGAGTGTTTCTGAGGAGTGGATCAGACCTTTGTGTGAGTGTTTCTGAGGAGGTGACAGACCAGTGTGTGAGTGTTTCTGAGGAGTGGATGGATCAATGTGTGAGTGTTTCTGAGGAGTGGATCAGACCTGTGTGTGAGTG
>NW_027276258.1:0-42283 GCF_030028105.1 Mobula birostris
TGAGGTTGTGTTGAGTGTAGGGTGTATATTTGGGGTTGTGTTGAGTGTAGGGTGTGTATTTGGGGTTGTGTTGAGTGTAGGGTGTGTGTTTGGAGTTGTATTGATTGTAAGTGTGTGTTTGGGGTTCTGTTCAGTGTAAGGTGTGTGTTTGGGGTTGTGTTGAGTGTAGGGTGTATTTGGGGTTGTGTTGAGTGTAGGGTGTGTTTGGGGTTGTGTTGAGAGTAAGGTGTGTGTTTGGGTTATGTTGAGTGTAAGGTGTGTGTTTGGGGTTGTGTTGAGTGTAGGGTGTGTTGGGTGTTGTGTTGAGTGTAAGGTGTGTGTTTGAGGTTGTGTTGGGGGTGTGTATTTGGGGTTGTGTTGAGTGTAGGGTGTGTATTTGGGGTTGTGTTGAGTGTAGGTGTGTGTTTGGAGTTGCATTGATTGTAGGTGTGTGTTTGGGGTTGTGTTGAGTGTAAGGTGTGTGTTTGGGGTTGTGTTGAGTGTAGGGTGTATTTGGGCTTGTGTTGAGTGTAGGGTGTCTGTTTGCAGTTGTATTGATTGTAGGTGTGTGTTTGGGGTTGTGTTGAGTGTAGAGTGTTTGGGGTTGTGTTGAGTGTAAGGTGTGTGTTTGGGGTTTTGTTGAGTGTAGGGTGTGTTTGGGGTTGTGTTGAGTGTAGGGTGTGTATTTGGGGTTGTGTTGAGTGTAGGGTGTGTATTTGGTGTTGTGTGGAGTGTAGGGTGTGTGTTTGAGGTTGTGTTGAGTGTAGGGTGTGTATTTGGGGTTGTGTTGAGTGTAAGGTGTGTATTTGGGGTTGTGTTGAGTGTAGGGTGTGTGTTTGGAGTTGTATTGATTGTAAGTGTGTGTTTGGGGTTGTGTTGAGTGTAAGGTGTGTGCTTCGGGTTGTGTTGAGTGTAGGGTGTATTTGGAGTTGTGTTGAGTGTAGGGTGTGTTTGGGGTTGTGTTGAGTGTAGGGTGTGTATTTGGGGTTGTGTTGAGTGTAGGGTGTGTATTTGGGGTTGTGTTGAGTGTAGGGTGTGTGTTTGAGGTTGTGTTGAGAAAAGGGTGTATATTTGGGGTTGTGTTGAGTGTAGGGTGTGTATTTGGGGTTGTGTTGAGTGTAGGGTGTGTGTTTGGAGTTGTATTGATTGTAAGTGTGTGTTTGGGGTTGTGTTGAGTGTAAGGTGTGCGTTTGGGGTTCTGTTGAGTGTAGGGTGTATTTGGGGTTGTGTTGAGTGTAGGGTGTGTTTGGGGTTGTGTTGAGAGTAAGGTGTGTGTTTGGGGTTGTGTTGAGTGTAAGGTGTGTGTTTGGGGTTGTGTTGAGTGTAGGGTGTGTTGGGTGTTGTGTTGAGTGTAAGGTGTGTGTTTGAGGTTGTGTTGAGTGTAGGGTGTGTGTTTGAGGTTGTGTTGAGTGTAGGGTGTGTATTTGGGGTTGTGTTGAGTGTAGGGTGTGTATTTGGGGTTGTGTTGAGTGTAGGGTGTGTGTTTGGAGTTGTATTGATTGTAGGTGTGTGTTTGGGGTTGTGTTGAGTGTAAGGTGTGTGTTTGGGGTTGTGTTGAGTGTAGGGTGTATTTGGGCTTGTGTTGAGTGTAGGGTGTCTGTTTGGAGTTGTATTGATTGTAGGTGTGTGTTTGGGGTTGTGTTGAGTGTAAGGTGTGTGTTTGGGGTTGTGTTGAGTGTAGAGTGTGTTTGGGGTTGTGTTGAGTGTAAGGTGTGTGTTTGGGGTTGTGTTGAGTGTAGGGTGTGTTTGGGGTTGTGTTGAGTGTAGGGTGTGTATTTGGGGTTGTGTTGAGTGTAGGGTGTGTGTTTGAGGTTGTGTTGAGTGTAGGGTGTATATTTGGGGTTGTGTTGAGTGTAGGGTGTGTATTTGGGGTTGTGTTGAGTGTAGGGTGTGTGTTTGGAGTTGTATTGATTGTAAGTGTGTGTTTAGGGTTGTGTTGAGTGTAAGGTGTGTGTTTGGGGTTGTGTTGAGTGTAGGGTGTATTTGGGGTTGTGTTGAGTGTAGGGTGTGTTTGGGGTTGTGTTGAGAGTAAGGTGTGTGTTTGAGGTTGTGTTGAGTGTAAGGTGTGTGTTTGGGGTTGTGTTGAGTGTAGGGTGTGTTGGGTGTTGTGTTGAGTGTAAGGTGTGTGTTTGAGGTTGTGTTGAGTGTAGGGTGTGTGTTTGAGGTTGTGTTGAGTGTAGGGTGTGTATTTGGGGTTGTGTTGAGTGTAGGGTGTGTATTTGGGGTTGTGTTGAGTGTAGGGTGTGTGTTTGGAGTTGTATTGATTGTAGGTGTGTGTTTGGGGTTGTGTTGAGTGTAAGGTGTGTGTTTGGAGTTGTGTTGAGTGTAGGGTGTGTTTGGGGTTGTGTTGAGTGTAGGGTGTGTTTGGGGTTGTGTTGAGTGTAGGGTGTGTTGGGTGTTGTGTTGAGTGTAAGGTGTGTGTTTGAGGTTGTGTTGAGTGTAGGGTGTGTGTTTGAGGTTGTGTTGAGTGTAGGGTGTGTATTTGGGTTTGTGTTGAGTGTAGGGTGTGTATTTGGGGTTGTGTTGAGTGTAGGGTGTGTGTTTGGAGTTGTATTGATTGTAGGTGTGTGTTTGGGGGTTGTGTTGAGTGTAAGGTGTGTATTTGGGGTTGTGTTGAGTGTAGAGTGTATTTGGGCTTGTGTTGAGTGTAGGGTGTCTGTTTGGAGTTGTATTGATTGTAGGTGTGTGTTTGGGGTTGTGTTGAGTGTAGAGTGTGTTTGGGGTTGTGTTGAGTGTAAGGTGTGTGTTTGGGGTTGTGTTGAGTGTAGGGTGTGTTTGGGGTTGTGTTGAGTGTAGGGTGTGTATTTGGGGTTGTGTATGAAGTGTAGGGTGTGTATTTGGGGTTGTGTTGAGTGCTAGGGTGTGTGTTTGAGGTTGTGTTGAGTGTAAGGTGTGTGTTTGGAGCTGTGTTGAGTGTAAGGTGTGTGTTTGGGATTGTGTTGAGTGTAGGGTGTGTTTGAGGTTGTGTTGAGTGTAGGGTGTGTATTTGGGGTTGTGTTGAGTCTAGGGTGTGTATTTGGGGTTGTGTTGAGTGTAGGGTGTGTGTTTGGAGTTGTATTGATTGTAGGTGTGTGTTTGGGGTTGTGTTGAGTGTAAGGTGTGTGTTTGGGGTTGTGTTGAGTGTAGGGTGTATTTGGGCTTGTGTTGAGTGTAGGGTGTCTGTTTGGAGTTGTATTGATTGTAGGTGTGTGTTTGGGGTTGTGTTGAGTGTAAGGTGTGTGTTTGGGGTTGTGTTGAGTGTAGGGTGTGTTTGGGGTTGTGTTGAGTGTAGGGTGTGTATTTGGGGTTGTGTTGAGTGTAGGGTGTGTATTTGGGGTTGTGTTGAGTGTAGGGTGTGTGTTTGAGGTTGTGTTGAGTGTAGGGTGTATATTTGGGGTTGTGTTGAGTGTAGGGTGTGTATTTGGGGTTGTGTTGAGTGTAGGGTTTGTGTTTGGAGTTGTATTGATTGTAAGTGTGTGTTTGGGGTTGTGTTGAGTGTAAGGTGTCGTGTTTGGGGTTGTATTGACTGTAGAATGTGTATTTGGGGTTGTGTTGAGTGTAGGGTGTGTATTTGGGGTTGTGTTGAGTGTAGGGTGGGTGTTTGGAGTTGTATTGATTGTAGGTGTATGTTTGGGGTTTTGTTGAGTGTAAGTTGTGTGTTTGGGGTTGTGTTGAGTGTAGAGAGTGTTTGGGGTTGTGTTGAGTGTAAGGTGTGTGTTTGGGGTTGTGTTGAGTGTAGGGTGTGTTTGGGGTTGTGTTGAGTGTCGGGTGTGTTGGGTGTTGTGTTGAGTGTAAGGTGTGTGTTTGAGGTTGTGTTGAGTGTAGGGTGTGTGTTTGAGGTTGTGTTGAGTGTAGGGTGTGTATTTGGGGTTGTGTTGAGTGTAGGGTGTGTATTTGGGGTTGTGTTGAGTGTAGGGTGTGTGTTTGGAGTTGTATTGATTGTAGGTGTGTGTTTGGGGTTGTGTGAGTGTAAGGTGTGTGTTGGGGTTGTGTTGAGTGTAGGGTGTCTGTTTGGAGTTGTATTGATTGTAGGTGTGTGTTTGGGGTTGTGTTGAGTGTAAGGTGTGTGTTTGGGGTTGTGTTGAGTGTAGAGTGTGTTTGGGGTTGTGTTGAGTGTAAGGTGTGTGTTTGGGGTTGTGTTGAGTGTAGGGTGTGTTTGGGGTTGTGTTGAGTGTAGGGTGTGTATTTGGGGTTGTGTTGAGTGTAGGGTGTGTATTTGGGGTTGTGTTGAGTGTAGGGTGTGTGTTTGAGGTTGTGTTGAGTGTAGGGTGTATATTTGGGGTTGTGTTGAGTGTAGGGTGTGTATTTGGGGTTGTGTTGAGTGTAGGGTGTGTGTTTGGAGTTGTATTGATTGTAAGTGTGTGTTTGGGGTTCTGTTCAGTGTAAGGTGTGTGTTTGGGGTTGTGTTGAGTGTAGGGTGTATTTGGGGTTGTGTTGAGTGTAGGGTGTGTTTGGGGTTGTGTTGAGAGTAAGGTGTGTGTTTGGGGTTATGTTGAGTGTAAGGTGTGTGTTTGGGGTTGTGTTGAGTGTAGGGTGTGTTGGGTGTTGTGTTGAGTGTAAGGTGTGTGTTTGAGGTTGTGTTGAGTGTAGGGTGTGTGTTTGAGGTCGTGTTGAGTGTAGGGTGTGTATTTGGGGTTGTGTTGAGTGTAGGGTGTGTATTTGGGGTTGTGTTGAGTGTAGGGTGTGTGTTTGGAGTTGCATTGATTGTAGGTGTGTGTTTGGGGTTGTGTTGAGTGTAAGGTGTGTGTTTGGGGTTGTGTTGAGTGTAGGGTGTATTTGGGCTTGTGTTGAGTGTAGGGTGTCTGTTTGCAGTTGTATTGATTGTAGGTGTGTGTTTGGGGTTGTGTTGAGTGTAGAGTGTGTTTGGGGTTGTGTTGAGTGTAAGGTGTGTGTTTGGGGTTTTGTTGAGTGTAGGGTGTGTTTGGGGTTGTGTTGAGTGTAGGGTGTGTATTTGGGGTTGTGTTGAGTGTAGGGTGTGTATTTGGTGTTGTGTGGAGTGTAGGGTGTGTGTTTGAGGTTGTGTTGAGTGTAGGGTGTGTATTTGGGGTTGTGTTGAGTGTAAGGTGTGTATTTGGGGTTGTGTTGAGTGTAGGGTGTGTGTTTGGAGTTGTATTGATTGTAAGTGTGTGTTTGGGGTTGTGTTGAGTGTAAGGTGTGTGCTTCGGGTTGTGTTGAGTGTAGGGTGTATTTGGAGTTGTGTTGAGTGTAGGGTGTGTTTGGGGTTGTGTTGAGTGTAGGGTGTGTATTTGGGGTTGTGTTGAGTGTAGGGTGTGTATTTGGGGTTGTGTTGAGTGTAGGGTGTGTGTTTGAGGTTGTGTTGAGAAAAGGGTGTATATTTGGGGTTGTGTTGAGTGTAGGGTGTGTATTTGGGGTTGTGTTGAGTGTAGGGTGTGTGTTTGGAGTTGTATTGATTGTAAGTGTGTGTTTGGGGTTGTGTTGAGTGTAAGGTGTGCGTTTGGGGTTCTGTTGAGTGTAGGGTGTATTTGGGGTTGTGTTGAGTGTAGGGTGTGTTTGGGGTTGTGTTGAGAGTAAGGTGTGTGTTTGGGGTTGTGTTGAGTGTAAGGTGTGTGTTTGGGGTTGTGTTGAGTGTAGGGTGTGTTGGGTGTTGTGTTGAGTGTAAGGTGTGTGTTTGAGGTTGTGTTGAGTGTAGGGTGTGTGTTTGAGGTTGTGTTGAGTGTAGGGTGTGTATTTGGGGTTGTGTTGAGTGTAGGGTGTGTATTTGGGGTTGTGTTGAGTGTAGGGTGTGTGTTTGGAGTTGTATTGATTGTAGGTGTGTGTTTGGGGTTGTGTTGAGTGTAAGGTGTGTGTTTGGGGTTGTGTTGAGTGTAGGGTGTATTTGGGCTTGTGTTGAGTGTAGGGTGTCTGTTTGGAGTTGTATTGATTGTAGGTGTGTGTTTGGGGTTGTGTTGAGTGTAAGGTGTGTGTTTGGGGTTGTGTTGAGTGTAGAGTGTGTTTGGGGTTGTGTTGAGTGTAAGGTGTGTGTTTGGGGTTGTGTTGAGTGTAGGGTGTGTTTGGGGTTGTGTTGAGTGTAGGGTGTGTATTTGGGGTTGTGTTGAGTGTAGGGTGTGTATTTGGGGTTGTGTTGAGTGTAGGGTGTGTGTTTGAGGTTGTGTTGAGTGTAGGGTGTGTATTTGGGGTTGTGTTGAGTGTAGGGTGTGTATTTGGGGTTGTGTTGAGTGTAGGGTGTGTGTTTGGAGTTATATTGATTGTAAGTGTGTGTTTGGGGTTGTGTTGAGTGTAAGGTGTGTGTTTGGGGTTGTGTTGAGTGTAGGGTGTATTTGGGGTTGTGTTGAGTGTAGGGTGTGTTTGGGGTTGTGTTGAGAGTAAGGTGTGTGTTTGGGGTTGTGTTGAGTATAAGGTGTGTGTTTGGGGTTGTGTTGAGTGTAGGGTGTGTTTGGGGTTGTGTTGAGTGTAAGGTGTGTGTTTGGGGTTGTGTTGAGTGTAGGGTGTGTTTGGGGTTGTGTTGAGTGTAGGGTGTGTTTGGGGTTGTATTGACTGTACAATGTGTGTTTGGGGTTGTGTTGAGTGTAGTGTGTGTATTTGTGGTTGTGTTGAGTGTAGGGTGTGTGTTTGGAGTTGTATTGATTGTAGGTGTGTGTTTGGGTTTGTGTTGAGTGTAAGGTGTGTTTGGGGTTGTGTTGAGTGTAGGGTGTGTTTGGGGTTGTGTTGAGTGTAGGGTGTGTTTGGGGTTGTGTTGAGTGTAGGGTGTGTATTTGGAGTTGTATTGATTGTAGGTGTGTGTTTGAGGTTGTGTTGAGTGTAAGGTGTGTGTTTGGAGCTGTGTTGAGTGTAAGGTGTGTGTTTGGGATTGTGTTGAGTGTAGGGTGTGTTTGAGGTTGTGTTGAGTGTAGGGTGTGTTTTTGGGGTTGTGTTGAGTGTAGGGTGTGTGTTTGGAGTTGTATTGATTGTAGGTGTGTGTTTGGGGTTGTGTTGAGTGTAAGGTGTGTGTTTGGGGTTGTGTTGAGTGTAGGGTGTATTTGGGCTTGTGTTGAGTGTAGGGTGTCTGTTTGGAGTTGTATTGATTGTAGGTGTGTGTTTGGGGTTGTGTTGAGTGTAAGGTGTGTGTTTGGGGTTGTGTTGAGTGTAGAGTGTGTTTGGGGTTGTGTTCAGTGTAAGGTGTGTGTTTGGGGTTGTGTTGAGTGTAGGGTGTGTTTGGGGTTGTGTTGAGTGTAGGGTGTGTATTTGGGGTTGTGTTGAGTGTAGGGTGTGTATTTGGGGTTGTGTTGAGTGTAGGGTGTGTGTTTGAGGTTGTGTTGAGTGTAGGGTGTATATTTGGGGTTGTGTTGAGTGTAGGGTGTGTATTTGGGGTTGTGTTGAGTGTAGGGTGTGTGTTTGGAGTTGTATTGATTGTAAGTCTGTGTTTGGGGTTGTGTTGAGTGTAAGGTGTGTGTTTGGGGTTGTATTGACTGTAGAATGTGTATTTGGGGTTGTGTTGAGTGTAGGGTGTGTATTTGGGGTTGTGTTGAGTGTAGGGTGTGTGTTTGGAGTTGTATTGATTGTAGGTGTGTGTTTGGGGTTTTGTTGAGTGTAAGTTGTGTGTTTGGGGTTGTGTTGAGTGTAGAGAGTGTTTGGGGTTGTGTTGAGTGTAAGGTGTGTGTTTGGGGTTGTGTTGAGTGTAGGGTGTGCTTGGGGTTGTGTTGAGTGTAGGGTGTGTTGGGTGTTATGTTGAGTTTAGGGTGTGTGTTTGAGGTTGTGTTGAGTGTAGGGTGTGTATTTGGGGTTGTGTTGAGTGTAGGGTGTGTATTTGGGGTTGTGTTGAGTGTAAGGTGTGTGTTGGGGGTTGTGTTGAGAGTAGGGTGTGTGTTTGGGGTTGTGTTGAGTGTAGGGTGTGTGAGTTTGTGTTGAGTGTAGGGTGTGTATTTGGGATTGTGTTGAATGTAGGGTGTGTGTTTGGGGTTGTGTTGAGTCTAGGGTGTGTTTGAGGTTGTGTTGAGTGTAGGGTGTGTATTTGGGGTTGTGTTGAGTGTAGGGTGTGTGTTTGGAGTCGTATTGATTATAGGTGTGTGTTTGGAGTTGTATTGATTGTAGGTGTGTGTTTGGGGTTGTGTTGAGTGTAAGGTGTGTGTTTGGGGTTGTGTTGAGTGTAGGGTGTGTTTGGGGTTGTGTTGAGTGTAGGGTGTGTTTGGGGTTGTGTTGAGAGTAAGGTGTGTGTTTGGGGTTGTGTTGAGTGTAGGGTGTGTGTTTGGGGTTGTGTTGAGTGTAAGGTGTGTGTTTGGGGTTGTGTTGAGTGTAGGGTGTGTGTTTGTGGTTGTATTGACTGTAGAATGTGTATTTGGGGTTGTGTTGAGTGTAGGGTGTTTGTTTGAGGTTGTGTTGAGTGTAGGGTGTGTATTTGGGGTTGTGTTGAGTGTAGGGTGTGTATTTGGGGTTGTGTTGAGTGTAGGGTGTGTGTTTGGAGTTGTATTGATTGTAGGTGTGTGTTTGGGGTTGTGTTGAGTGTAAGGTGTGTGTTTGGGGTTGTGTTGAGTGTAGGGTGTATTTGGGCTTGTGTTGAGTGTAGGGTGTCTGTTTGGAGTTGTATTGATTGTAGGTGTGTGTTTGGGGTTGTGTTGAGTGTAAGGTGTGTGTTTGGGGTTGTGTTGAGTGTAGAGTGTGTTTGGGGTTGTGTTGAGTGTAAGGTGTGTGTTTGGGGTTGTGTTGAGTGTAGGGTGTGTTTGGGGTTGTGTTGAGTGTAGGGTGTGTATTTGGGGTTGTGTTGAGTGTAGGGTGTGTATTTGGGGTTGTGTTGAGTGTAGGGTGTGTGTTTGAGGTTGTGTTGAGTGTAGGGTGTATATTTGGGGTTGTGTTGAGTGTAGGGTGTGTATTTGGGGTTGTGTTGAGTGTAGGGTGTGTGTTTGGAGTTGTATTGATTGTAAGTGTGTGTTTAGGGTTGTGTTGAGTGTAAGGTGTGTGTTTGGGGTTGTGTTGAGTGTAGGGTGTATTTGGGGTTGTGTTGAGTGTAGGGTGTGTTTGGGGTTGTGTTGAGAGTAAGGTGTGTGTTTGAGGTTGTGTTGAGTGTAAGGTGTGTGTTTGGGGTTGTGTTGAGTGTAGGGTGTGTTGGGTGTTGTGTTGAGTGTAAGGTGTGTGTTTGAGGTTGTGTTGAGTGTAGGGTGTGTGTTTGAGGTTGTGTTGAGTGTAGGGTGTGTATTTGGGGTTGTGTTGAGTGTAGGGTGTGTATTTGGGGTTGTGTTGAGTGTAGGGTGTGTGTTTGGAGTTGTATTGATTGTAGGTGTGTGTTTGGGGTTGTGTTGAGTGTAAGGTGTGTGTTTGGGGTTGTGTTGAGTGTAGGGTGTATTTGGGCTTGTGTTGAGTGTAGGGTGTCTGTTTGGAGTTGTATTGATTGTAGGTGTGTGTTTGGGGTTGTGTTGAGTGTAAGGTGTGTGTTTGGGGTTGTGTTGAGTGTAGAGTGTGTTTGGGGTTGTGTTGAGTGTAAGGTGTGTGTTTGGGGTTGTGTTGAGTGTAGGGTGTGTTTGGGTTGTGTTGAGTGTAGGGTGTGTATTTGGGGTTGTGTTGAGTGTAGGGTGTGTATTTGGGGTTGTGTTGAGTGTAAGGTGTGTGTTTGGGGTTGTGTTGAGTGTAGAGTGTGTTTGGGGTTGTGTTGAGTGTAAGGTGTGTGTTTGGGGTTGTGTTGAGTGTAGGGTGTGTTTGGGGTTGTGTTGAGTGTAGGGTGTGTATTTGGGGTTGTGTTGAGTGTAGGGTGTGTATTTGGGGTTGTGTTGAGTGTAGGGTGTGTGTTTGAGGTTGTGTTGAGTGTAGGGTGTGTATTTGGGGTTGTGTTGAGTGTAGGGTGTGTATTTGGGGTTGTGTTGAGTGTAGGGTGTGTGTTTGGAGTTGTATTGATTGTAAGTGTGTGTTTGGGGTTGTGTTGAGTGTAAGGTGTGTGTTTGGGGTTGTGTTGAGTGTAGGGTGTATTTGGGGTTGTGTTGAGTGTAGGGTGTGTTTGGGGTTGTGTTGAGAGTAAGGTGTGTGTTTGGGGTTGTGTTGAGTGTAAGGTGTGTGTTTGGGGTTGTGTTGAGTGTAGGGTGTGTTTGGGGTTGTGTTGAGTGTAAGGTGTGTGTTTGGGGTTGTGTTGAGTGTAGGGTGTGTTTGGGGTTGTGTTGAGTGTAGGGTGTGTTTGGGGTTGTATTGACTCTAGAATATGTGTTTGGGGTTGTGTTGAGTGTAGTGTGTGTATTTGTGGTTGTGTTGAGTGTAGGGTGTGTGTTTGGATTTGTATTGATTGTAGGTGTGTGTTTGGGTTTGTGTTGAATGTAAGGTGTGTTTGGGGTTGTGTTGAGTGTAGGGTGTGTTTGGGGTTGTGTTGAGTGTAGGGTGTGTTTGGGGTTGTGTTGAGTGTAGGGTGTGTATTTGGAGTTGTATTGATTGTAGGTGTGTGTTTGAGGTTGTGTTGAGTGTAAGCTGTGTGTTTGGAGCTGTGTTGAGTGTAAGGTGTGTGTTTGGGATTGTGTTGAGTGTAGGGTGTGTTTGAGGTTGTGTTGAGTGTAGGGTGTGTATTTGGGGTTGTGTTGAGTGTAGGGTGTGTGTTTGGAGTCGTATTGATTGTAGGTGTGTGTTTGGAGTTGTATTGATTGTAGGTGTGTGTTTGGGGTTGTGTTGAGTGTAAGGTGTGTGTTTGGGGTTGTGTTGAGTGTAGGGTGTGTTTGGGGTTGTGTTGAGTGTAGGGTGTGTTTGGGGTTGTGTTGAGAGTAAGGTGTGTGTTTGGGGTTGTGTTGAGTGTAGGGTGTGTTTGGGGTTGTGTTGAGTGTAAGGTGTGTGTTTGGGGTTGTGTTGAGTGTAGGGTGTGTGTTTGTAGTTGTATTGACTGTAGAATGTGTATTTGGGGTTGTGTTGAGTGTAGGGTGTGTATTTGGGGTTGTGTTGAGTGTAGGGTGTGTGTTTGGAGTTGTATTGATTGTAGGTGTGTGTTTGGGGTTTTGTTGAGTGTAAGTTGTGTGTTTGGGGTTGTGTTGAGTGTAGAGAGTGTTTGGGGTTGTGTTGAGTGTAAGGTGTGTGTTTGGGGTTGTGTTGAGTGTAGGGTGTGTTTGGGGTTGTGTTGAGTGTAGGGTGTGTTGGGTGTTGTGTTGAGTGTAAGGTGTGTGTTTGAGGTTGTGCTGAGTGTAGGGTGTGTGTTTGAGGTTGTGTTGAGTGTAGGGTGTGTATTTGGGTTTGTGTTGAGTGTAGGGTGTGTATTTGGGGTTGTGTTGAGTGTAGGGTGTGTGTTTGGAGTTGTATTGATTGTAGGTGTGTGTTTGGGGTTGTGTTGAGTGTAAGGTGTGTGTTTGGGGTTGTGTTGAGTGTAGAGTGTATTTGGGCTTGTGTTGAGTGTAGGGTGTCTGTTTGGAGTTGTATTGATTGTAGGTGTGTGTTTGGGGTAGTGTTGAGTGTAAGGTGTGTGTTTGGGGTTGTGTTGAGTGTAGAGTGTGTTTGGGGTTGTGTTGAGTGTAAGGTGTGTGTTTGGGGTTGTGTTGAGTGTAGGGTGTGTTTGGGGTTGTGTTGAGTGTAGGGTGTGTATTTGGGGTTGTGTTGAGTGTAGGGTGTGTATTTGGGGTTGTGTTGAGTGTAGGGTGTGTGTTTGAGGTTGTGTTGAGTGTAGGGTGTATATTTGGGGTTGTGTTGAGTGTAGGGTGTGTATTTGGGGTTGTGTTGAGTGTAGGGTGTGTGTTTGGAGTTGTATTGATTGTAGGTGTGTGTTTGGAGTTGTGTTGAGTGTAAGGTGTGTGTTTGGGGTTGAGTTGAGTGTAGGGTGTATTTGGGCTTGTGTTGAGTGTAGGGTGTCTGTTTGGAGTTGTATTGATTGTAGGTGTGTGTTTGGGGTTGTGTTGAGTGTAAGGTGTGTGTTTGGGGTTGTGTTGAGTGTAGAGTGTGTTTGGGGTTGTGTTGAGTGTAAGGTGTGTGTTTGGGGTTGTGTTGAGTGTAGGGTGTGTTTGGGGTTGTGTTGAGTGTAGGGTGTGTATTTGGGGTTGTGTTGAGTGTAGGGTGTGTATTTGGGGTTGTGTTGAGTGTAGGGTGTGTGTTTGAGGTTGTGTTGAGTGTAGGGTGTGTATTTGGGGTTGTGTTGAGTGCAGGGTGTGTATTTGGGGTTGTGTTGAGTGTAGGGTGTGTGTTTGGAGTTGTATTGATTGTAAGTGTGTGTTTGGGGTTGTGTTGAGTGTAAGGTGTGTGTTTGGGGTTGTGTTGAGTGTAGGGTGTATTTGGGGTTGTGTTGAGTGTAGGGTGTGTTTGGGGTTGTGTTGAGAGTAAGGTGTGTGTTTGGGGTTGTGTTGAGTGTAAGCTGTGTGTTTGGGGTTGTGTTGAGTGTAGGGTGTGTTTGGGGTTGTGTTGAGTGTAAGGTGTGTGTTTGGGGTTGTGTTGAGTGTAGGGTGTGTTTGGGGTTGTGTTGAGTGTAGGGTGTGTTTGGGGTTGTATTGACTCTAGAATGTGTGTTTGGGGTTGTGTTGAGTGTAGTGTGTGTATTTGGGCTTGTGTTGAGTGTAGGGTGTGTGTTTGGAGTTGTATTGATTGTAGGTGTGTGTTTGGGTTTGTGTTGAGTGCAAGGTGTGTTTGGGGTTGTGTTGAGTGTAGGGTGTGTTTGGGGTTGTGTTGAGTGTAGGGTGTGTTTGGGGTTGTGTTGAGTGTAGGGTGTGTATTTGGAGTTGTATTGATTGTAGGTGTGTGTTTGAGGTTGTGTTGAGTGTAAGGTGTGTGTTTGGAGCTGTGTTGAGTGTAAGGTGTGTGTTTGGGATTGTGTTGAGTGTAGGGTGTGTTTGAGGTTGTGTTGAGTGTAGGGTGTGTATTTGGGGTTGTGTTGAGTGTAGGGTGTGTGTTTGGAGTCGTATTGATTGTAGGTGTGTGTTTGGAGTTGTATTGATTGTAGGTGTGTGTTTGGGGTTGTGTTGAGTGTAAGGTGTGTGTTTGGGGTTGTGTTGAGTGTAGGGTGTGTTTGGGGTTGTGTTGAGTGTAGGGTGTGTTTGGGGTTGTGTTGAGAGTAAGGTGTGTGTTTGGGGTTGTGTTGAGTGTAGGGTGTGTTTGGGGTTGTGTTGAGTGTAAGGTGTGTGTTTGGGGTTGTGTTGAGTGTAGGGTGTGTGTTTGTGGTTGTATTGACTGTAGAATGTGTATTTGGGGTTGTGTTGAGTGTAGGGTGTGTATTTGGGGTTGTGTTGAGTGTAGGGTGTGTGTTTGGAGTTGTATTGATTTTAGATGTGTGTTTGGGGTTTTGTTGAGTGTAAGTTGTGTGTTTGGGGTTGTGTTGAGTGTAGAGAGTGTTTGGGGTTGTGTTGAGTGTAAGGTGTGTGTTTGGGGTTGTGTTGAGTGTAGGGTGTGTTTGGGGTTGTGCTGAGTGTAGGGTGTGTTGGGTGTTGTGTTGAGTGTAAGGTGTGTGTTTGAGGTTGTGTTGAGTGTAGGGTGTGTGTTTGAGGTTGTGTTGAGTGTAGGGTGTGTATTTGGGTTTGTGTTGAGTGTAGGGTGTGTATTTGGGGTTGTGTTGAGTGTAGGGTGTGTGTTTGGAGTTGTATTGATTGTAGGTGTGTGTTTGGGGTTGTGTTGAGTGTAAGGTGTGTGTTTGGGGTTGTGTTGAGTGTAGAGTGTATTTGGGCTTGTGTTGAGTGTAGGGTGTCTGTTTGGAGTTGTATTGATTGTAGGTGTGTGTTTGGGGTTGTGTTGAGTGTAAGGTGTGTGTTTGGGGTTGTGTTGAGTGTAGAGTGTGTTTGGGGTTGTGTTGAGTGTAAGGTGTGTGTTTGGGGTTGTGTTGAGTGTAGGGTGTGTTTGGGGTTGTGTTGAGTGTAGGGTGTGTATTTGGGGTTGTGTTGAGTGTAGGGTGTGTATTTGGGGTTGTGTTGAGTGTAGGGTGTGTGTTTGAGGTTGTGTTGAGTGTAGGGTGTATATTTGGGGTTGTCTTGAGTGTAGGGTGTGTATTTGGGGATGTGTTGAGTGTAGGGTGTGTATTTGGGGTTGTGTTGAGTGTAGGGTGCGTATTTGGAGTTGTATTGATTGTAGGTGTGTGTTTGAGGTTGTGTTGAGTGTAAGGTGTGTGTTTGGAGCTGTGTTGAGTGTAAGGTGTGTGTTTGGGATTGTGTTGAGTGTAGGGTGTG
Source organism: Mobula birostris (assembly GCF_030028105.1). Lineage (NCBI taxonomy): Eukaryota > Metazoa > Chordata > Chondrichthyes > Myliobatiformes > Myliobatidae > Mobula > Mobula birostris. The sequence goes on from NW_027276258.1 coordinate 13,983, forward strand.
TTTGAGGTTGTGTTGAGTGTAGGGTGTGTATTTGGGGTTGTGTTGAGTGTAGGGTGTGTATTTGGGGTTGTGTTGAGTGTACGGTGTGTGTTTGGAGTTGTATTGATTGTAGGTGTGTGTTTGGGGTTGTGTTGAGTGCAAGGTGTGTGTTTGGGGTTGTGTTGAGTGTAGGGTGTATTTGGGCTTGTGTTGAGTGTAGGGTGTCTGTTTGGAGTTGTATTGATTGTAGGTGTGTGTTTGGGGTTGTGTTGAGTGTAAGGTGTGTGTTTGGGGTTATGTTGAGTGTAGGGTGTGTTTGGGGTTGTGTTGAGTGTAGGGTGTGTATTTGGGGTTGTGTTGAGTGTAGGGTGTGTATTTGGGGTTGTGTTGAGTGTAGGGTGTGTGTTTGAGGTTGTGTTGAGTGTAGGGTGTATATTTGGGGTTGTGTTGAGTGTAGGGTGTGTATTTGGGGTTGTGTTGAGTGTAGGGTGTGTGTTTGGAGTTGTATTGATTGTAAGTGTGTGTTTGGGGTTGTGTTGAGTGTAAGGTGTGTGTTTGGGGTTGTATTGACTGTAGAATGTGTATTTGGGGTTGTGTTGAGTGTAGGGTGTGTATTTGGGGTTGTGTTGAGTGTAGGGTGGGTGTTTGGAGTTGTATTGATTGTAGGTGTATGTTTGGGGTTTTGTTGAGTGTAAGTTGTGTGTTTGGGGTTGTGTTGAGTGTAGAGAGTGTTTGGGGTTGTGTTGAGTGTAAGGTGTGTGTTTGGGGTTGTGTTGAGTGTAGGATGTGTTTGGGGTTGTGTTGAGTGTCGGGTGTGTTGGGTGTTGTGTTGAGTGTAAGGTGTGTGTTTGAGGTTGTGTTGAGTGTAGGGTGTGTGTTTGAGGTTGTGTTGAGTGTAGGGTGTGTATTTGGGGTTGTGTTGAGTGTAGGGTGTGTATTTGGGGTTGTGTTGAGTGTAGGGTGTGTGTTTGGAGTTGTATTGATTGTAGGTGTGTGTTTGGGGTTGTGTTGAGTGTAAGGTGTGTGTTTGGGGTTGTGTTGAGTGTAGGGTGTATTTGGGCTTGTGTTGAGTGTAGGGTGTCTGTTTGGATTTGTATTGATTGTAGGTGTGTGTTTGGGGTTGTGTTGAGTGTAAGGTGTGTGTTTGGGGTTGTGTTGAGTGTAGAGTGTGTTTGGGGTTGTGTTGAGTGTAAGGTGTGTGTTTGGGGTTGTGTTGAGTGTAGGGTGTGTTTGGGGTTGTGTTGAGTGTAGGGTGTGTATTTGGGGTTGTGTTGAGTGTAGGGTGTGTATTTGGGGTTGTGTTGAGTGTAGGGTGTGTGTTTGAGGTTGTGTTGAGTGTAGGGTGTATAGTTGGAGTTGTGTTGAGTGTAGGGTGTGTATTTGGGGTTGTGTTGAGTGTAGGGTGTGTGTTTGGAGTTGTATTGATTGTAAGTGTGTGTTTGGGGTTGTGTTGAGTGTAAGGTGTGTGTTTGGGGTTGTGTTGAGTGTAGGGTGTATTTGGGGTTGTGTTGAGTGTAGGGTGTGTTTGGGGTTGTGTTGAGAGTAAGGTGTGTGTTTGGGGTTATGTTGAGTGTAAGGTGTGTGTTTGAGGTTGTGTTGAGTGTAGGTTGTGTGTTTGAGGTTGTGTTGAGTGTAGGGTGTGTATTTGGGGTTGTGTTGAGTGTAGGGTGTGTATTTGGGGTTGTGTTGAGTGTAGGGTGTGTGTTTGGAGTTGTATTGATTGTAGGTGTGTGTTTGGGGTTGTGTTGAGTGTAAGGTGTATGTTTGGGGTTGTGTTGAGTGTAGGGTGTATTTGGGCTTGTGTTGAGTGTAGGGTGTCTGTTTGGAGTTGTATTGATTGTAGGTGTGTGTTTGGGGTTGTGTTGAGTGTAGAGTGTGTTTGGGGTTGTGTTGAGTGTAAGGTGTGTGTTTGGGGTTGTGTTGAGTGTAGGGTGTGTTTGGGGTTGTGTTGAGTGTAGGGTGTGTATTTGGGGTTGTGTTGAGTGTAGGGTGTGTATTTGGGGTTGTGTTGAGTGCAGGGTGTGTGTTTGAGGTTGTGTTGAGTGTAGGGTGTGTATTTGGGGTTGTGTTGAGTGTAGGGTGTGTATTTGGGGTTGTGTTGAGTGTAGGGTGTGTGTTTGGAGTTGTATTGATTGTAAGTGTGTGTTTGGGGTTGTGTTGAGTGTAAGGTGTGTGCTTGGGGTTGTGTTGAGTGTAGGGTGTATTTGGGGTTGTGTTGAGTGTAGGGTGTGTTTGGGGTTGTGTTGAGTGTAGGGTGTGTATTTGGGGTTGTGTTGAGTGTAGGGAGTGTATTTGGGGTTGTGTTGAGTGTAGGGTGTGTGTTTGAGGTTGTGTTGAGAAAAGGGTGTATATTTGGGGTTGTGTTGAGTGTAGGGTGTGTATTTGGGGTTGTGTTGAGTGTAGGGTGTGTGTTTGGAGTTGTATTGATTGTAAGTGTGTGTTTGGGGTTGTGTTGAGTGTAAGGTGTGCGTTTGGGGTTGTGTTGAGTGTAGGGTGTATTTGGGGTTGTGTTGAGTGTAGGGTGTGTTTGGGGTTGTGTTGAGAGTAAGGTGTGTGTTTGTGGTTGTGTTGAGTGTAAGGTGTGTGTTTGGGGTTGTGTTGAGTGTAGGGTGTGTTGGGTGTTGTGTTGAGTGTAAGGTGTGTGTTTGAGGTTGTGTTGAGTGTAGGGTGTGTGTTTGAGGTTGTGTTGAGTGTAGGGTGTGTATTTGGGGTTGTGTTGAGTGTAGGGTGTGTATTTGGGGTTGTGTTGAGTGTAGGGTGTGTGTTTGGAGTTGTATTGATTGTAGGTGTGTGTTTGGGGTTGTGTTGAGTGTAAGGTGTGTGTTTGGGGTTGTGTTGAGTGTAGAGTGTATTTTGGCTTGTGTTGAGTGTAGGGTGTCTGTTTGGAGTTGTATTGATTGTAGGTGTGTGTTTGGGGTTGTGTTGAGTGTAAGGTGTGTGTTTGGGGTTGTGTTGAGTGTAGAGTGTGTTTGGGGTTGTGTTGAGTGTAAGGTGTGTGTTTGGGGTTGTGTTGAGTGTAGGGTGTGTTTGGGGTTGTGTTGAGTGTAGGGTGTGTATTTGGGGTTGTGTTGAGTGTAGGGTGTGTATTTGGGGTTGTGTTGAGTGTAGGGTGTGTGTTTGAGGTTGTGTTGAGTGTAGGGTGTATATTTGGGGTTGTCTTGAGTGTAGGGTGTGTATTTGGGGATGTGTTGAGTGTAGGGTGTGTATTTGGGGTTGTGTTGAGTGTAGGGTGCGTATTTGGAGTTGTATTGATTGTAGGTGTGTGTTTGAGGTTGTGTTGAGTGTAAGGTGTGTGTTTGGAGCTGTGTTGAGTGTAAGGTGTGTGTTTGGGATTGTGTTGAGTGTAGGGTGTGTTTGAGGTTGTGTTGAGTGTAGGGTGTGTATTTGGGGTTGTGTTGAGTGTAGGGTGTGTATTTGGGGTTGTGTTGAGTGTACGGTGTGTGTTTGGAGTTGTATTGATTGTAGGTGTGTGTTTGGGGTTGTGTTGAGTGCAAGGTGTGTGTTTGGGGTTGTGTTGAGTGTAGGGTGTATTTGGGCTTGTGTTGAGTGTAGGGTGTCTGTTTGGAGTTGTATTGATTGTAGGTGTGTGTTTGGGGTTGTGTTGAGTGTAAGGTGTGTGTTTGGGGTTGTATTGACTGTAGAATGTGTATTTGGGGTTGTGTTGAGTGTAGGGTGTGTATTTGGGGTTGTGTTGAGTGTAGGGTGGGTGTTTGGAGTTGTATTGATTGTAGGTGTATGTTTGGGGTTTTGTTGAGTGTAAGTTGTGTGTTTGGGGTTGTGTTGAGTGTAGAGAGTGTTTGGGGTTGTGTTGAGTGTAAGGTGTGTGTTTGGGGTTGTGTTGAGTGTAGGATGTGTTTGGGGTTGTGTTGAGTGTCGGGTGTGTTGGGTGTTGTGTTGAGTGTAAGGTGTGTGTTTGAGGTTGTGTTGAGTGTAGGGTGTGTGTTTGAGGTTGTGTTGAGTGTAGGGTGTGTATTTGGGGTTGTGTTGAGTGTAGGGTGTGTATTTGGGGTTGTGTTGAGTGTAGGGTGTGTGTTTGGAGTTGTATTGATTGTAGGTGTGTGTTTGGGGTTGTGTTGAGTGTAAGGTGTGTGTTTGGGGTTGTGTTGAGTGTAGGGTGTATTTGGGCTTGTGTTGAGTGTAGGGTGTCTGTTTGGAGTTGTATTGATTGTAGGTGTGTGTTTGGGGTTGTGTTGAGTGTAAGGTGTGTGTTTGGGGTTGTGTTGAGTGTAGAGTGTGTTTGGGGTTGTGTTGAGTGTAAGGTGTGTGTTTGGGGTTGTGTTGAGTGTAGGGTGTGTTTGGGGTTGTGTTGAGTGTAGGGTGTGTATTTGGGGTTGTGTTGAGTGTAGGGTGTGTATTTGGGGTTGTGTTGAGTGTAGGGTGTGTGTTTGAGGTTGTGTTGAGTGTAGGGTGTATAGTTGGAGTTGTGTTGAGTGTAGGGTGTGTATTTGGGGTTGTGTTGAGTGTAGGGTGTGTGTTTGGAGTTGTATTGATTGTAAGTGTGTGTTTGGGGTTGTGTTGAGTGTAGGGTGTATTTGGGGTTGTGTTGAGTGTAGGGTGTGTTTGGGGTTGTGTTGAGAGTAAGGTGTGTGTTTGGGGTTATGTTGAGTGTAAGGTGTGTGTTTGAGGTTGTGTTGAGTGTAGGTTGTGTGTTTGAGGTTGTGTTGAGTGTAGGGTGTGTATTTGGGGTTGTGTTGAGTGTAGGGTGTGTATTTGTGGTTGTGTTGAGTGTAGGGTGTGTGTTTGGAGTTGTATTGATTGTAGGTGTGTGTTTGGGGTTGTGTTGAGTGTAAGGTGTATGTTTGGGGTTGTGTTGAGTGTAGGGTGTATTTGGGCTTGTGTTGAGTGTAGGGTGTCTGTTTGGAGTTGTATTGATTGTAGGTGTGTGTTTGGGGTTGTGTTGAGTGTAGAGTGTGTTTGGGGTTGTGTTGAGTGTAAGGTGTGTGTTTGGGGTTGTGTTGAGTGTAGGGTGTGTTTGGGGTTGTGTTGAGTGTAGGGTGTGTATTTGGGGTTGTGTTGAGTGTAGGGTGTGTATTTGGGGTTGTGTTGAGTGTAGGGTGTGTGTTTGAGGTTGTGTTGAGTGTAGGGTGTGTATTTGGGGTTGTGTTGAGTGTAGGGTGTGTATTTGGGGTTGTGTTGAGTGTAGGGTGTGTGTTTGGAGTTGTATTGATTGTAAGTGTGTGTTTGGGGTTGTGTTGAGTGTAAGGTGTGTGCTTGGGGTTGTGTTGAGTGTAGGGTGTATTTGGGGTTGTGTTGAGTGTAGGGTGTGTTTGGGGTTGTGTTGAGTGTAGGGTGTGTATTTGGGGTTGTGTTGAGTGTAGGGAGTGTATTTGGGGTTGTGTTGAGTGTAGGGTGTGTGTTTGAGGTTGTGTTGAGAAAAGGGTGTATATTTGGGGTTGTGTTGAGTGTAGGGTGTGTATTTGGGGTTGTGTTGAGTGTAGGGTGTGTGTTTGGAGTTGTATTGATTGTAAGTGTGTGTTTGGGGTTGTGTTGAGTGTAAGGTGTGCGTTTGGGGTTGTGTTGAGTGTAGGGTGTATTTGGGGTTGTGTTGAGTGTAGGGTGTGTTTGGGGTTGTGTTGAGAGTAAGGTGTGTGTTTGTGGTTGTGTTGAGTGTAAGGTGTGTGTTTGGGGTTGTGTTGAGTGTAGGGTGTGTTGGGTGTTGTGTTGAGTGTAAGGTGTGTGTTTGAGGCTGTGTTGAGTGTAGGGTGTGTGTTTGAGGTTGTGTTGAGTGTAGGGTGTGTATTTGGGGTTGTGTTGAGTGTAGGGTGTGTATTTGGGGTTGTGTTGAGTGTAGGGTGTGTGTTTGGAGTTGTATTGATTGTAGGTGTGTGTTTGGGGTTGTGTTGAGTGTAAGGTGTGTGTTTGGGGTTGTGTTGAGTGTAGGGTGTATTTGGGCTTGTGTTGAGTGTAGGGTGTCTGTTTGGAGTTGTATTGATTGTAGGTGTGTGTTTGGGGTTGTGTTGAGTGTAAGGTGTGTGTTTGGGGTTGTGTTGAGTGTAGAGTGTGTTTGGGGTTGTGTTGAGTGTAAGGTGTGTGTTTGGGGTTGTGTTGAGTGTAGGGTGTGTTTGGGGTTGTGTTGAGTGTAGGGTGTGTATTTGGGGTTGTGTTGACTGTAGGGTGTGTATTTGGGGTTTTGTTGAGTGTAGGGTGTGTGTTTGAGGTTGTGTTGAGTGTAGGGTGTGTATTTGGGGTTGTGTTGAGTGTAGGGTGTGTATTTGGGGTTGTGTTGAGTGTAGGGTGTGTGTTTGGAGTTGTATTGATTGTAAGTGTGTGTTTGGGGTTGTGTTGAGTGTAAGGTGTGTGTTTGGGGTTGTGTTGAGTGTAGGGTGTATTTGGGGTTGTGTTGAGTGTAGGGTGTGTTTGGGGTTGTGTTGAGAGTAAGGTGTGTGTTTGGGGTTGAGTTGAGTGTAAGGTGTGTGTTTCGGGTTGTGTTGAGTGTAGGGTGTGTTTGGGGTTGTGTTGAGTGTAAGGTGTGTGTTTGGGGTTGTGTTGAGTGTAGGGTGTGTTTGGGGTTGTTTTGAGTGTAGGGTGTGTTTGGGGTTGTATTGACTGTACAATGTGTGTTTGGGGTTGTGTTGAGTGTAGTGTGTGTATTTGTGGTTGTGTTGAGTGTAGGGTGTGTGTTTGGAGTTGTATTGATTGTAGGTGTGTGTTTGGGTTTGTGTTGAGTGTAAGGTGTGTTTGGGGTTGTGTTGAGTGTAGGGTGTGTTTGGGGTTGTGTTGAGTGTAGGGTGTGTTTGGGGTTGTGTTGAGTGTAGGGTGTGTATTTGGAGTTGTATTGATTGTAGGTGTGTGTTTGAGGTTGTGTTGAGTGTAAGGTGTGTGTTTGGAGCTGTGTTGAGTGTAAGGTGTGTGTTTGGGATTGTGTTGAGTGTAGGGTGTGTTTGAGGTTGTGTTGAGTGTAGGGTGTGTATTTGGGGTTGTGTTGAGTGTAGGGTGTGTATTTGGGGTTGTGTTGAGTGTAGGCTGTGTGTTTGGAGTTGTATTGATTGTAGGTGTGTGTTTGGGGTTGTGTTGAGTGTAAGGTGTGTGTTTGGGGTTGTGTTGAGTGTAGGGTGTATTTGGGCTTGTGTTGAGTGCAGGGTGTCTGTTTGGAGTTGTATTGATTGTAGGTGTGTGTTTGGGGTTGTGTTGAGTGTAAGGTGTGTGTTTGGGGTTGTGTTGAGTGTAGAGTGTGTTTGGGGTTGTGTTGAGTGTAAGGTGTGTGTTTGGGGTTGTGTTGAGTGTAGGGTGTGTTTGGGGTTGTGTTGAGTGTAAGGTGTGTGTTTGGGGTTGTGTTGAGTGTAGGGTGTGTTTGGGGTTGTGTTGAGTGTAGCGTGTGTATTTGGGGTTGTGTTGAGTGTAGGGTGTGTATTTGGGGTTGTGTTGAGTGTAGGGTGTGTATTTGGGGTTGTGTTGAGTGTAGGGTGTGTGTTTGAGGTTGTGTTGAGTGTAGGGTGTGTATTTGGGGTTGTGTTGAGTGTAGGGTGTGTATTTGGGTTTGTGTTGAGTGTAGGGTGTGTGTTTGGAGTTGTATTGATTGTAAGTGTGTGTTTGGGGTTGTGTTGAGTGTAAGGTGTGTGTTTGGGGTTGTGTGGAGTGTAGGGTGTATTTGGGGTTGTGTTGAGTGTAGGGTGTGTTTGGGGTTGTGTTGAGAGTAAGGTGTGTGTTTGGGGTTGTGTTGAGTGTAAGGTGTGTGTTTGGGGTTGTGTTGAGTGTAGGGTGTGTTTGGGGTTGTGTTGAGTGTAAGGTGTGTGTTTGGGGTTGTGTTGAGTGTAGGGTGTGTTTGGGGTTGTGTTGAGTGTAGGGTGTGTTTGGGGTTGTATTGACTCTAGAATGTGTGTCTGGGGTTGTGTTGAGTGTAGTGTGTGTATTTGTGGTTGTGTTGAGTGTAGGGTGTGTGTTTGGAGTTGTATTGATTGTAGGTGTGTGTTTGGGTTTGTGTTGAGTCTAAGGTGTGTTTGGGGTTGTGTTGAGTGTAGGGTGTGTTTGGGGTTGTGTTGAGTGTAGGGTGTGTTTGGGGTTGTGTTGAGTGTAGGGTGTGTATTTGGAGTTGTATTGATTGTAGGTGTGTGTTTGAGGTTGTGTTGAGTGTAAGGTGTGTGTTTGGAGCTGTGTTGAGTGTAAGGTGTGTGTTTGGGATTGTGTTGAGTGTAGGGTGTGTTTGAGGTTCTGTTGAGTGTAGGGTGTGTATTTGGGGTTGTGTTGAGTGTAGGGTGTGTGTTTGGAGTCGTATTGATTGTAGGTGTGTGTTTGGAGTTGTATTGATTGTAGGTGTGTGTTTGGGGTTGTGTTGAGTGTAAGGTGTGTGTTTCGGGTTGTGTTGAGTGTAGGGTGTGTTTGGGGTTGTGTTGAGTGTAGGGTGTGTTTGGGGTTGTGTTGAGAGTAAGGTGTGTGTTTGGGGTTGTGTTGAGTGTAGGGTGTGTTTGGGGTTGTGTTGAGTGTAAGGTGTGTGTTTGGGGTTGTGTTGAATGTAGGGTGTGTGTTTGTGGTTGTATTGACTGTAGAATGTGTATTTGGGGTTGTGTTGAGTGTAGGGTGTGTATTTGGGGTTGTGTTGAGTGTAGGGTGTGTGTTTGGAGTTGTATTGATTGTAGGTGTGTGTCTGGGGTTTTGTTGAGTGTAAGTTGTGTGTTTGGGGTTGTGTTGAGTGCAGAGAGTGTTTGGGGTTGTGTTGAGTGTAAGGTGTGTGTTTGGGGTTGTGTTGAGTGTAGGGTGTGTTTGGGGTTGTGTTGAGTGTAGGGTTTGTTGGGTGTTGTGTTGAGTGTAAGGTGTGTGTTTGAGGTTGTGTTGAGTGTAGGGTGTGTGTTTGAGGTTGTGTTGAGTGTAGGGTGTGTATTTGGGTTTGTGTTGAGTGTAGGGTGTATATTTGGGGTTGTGTTGAGTGTAGGGTGTGTGTTTGGAGTTGTATTGATTGTAGGTGTGTGTTTGGGGTTGTGTTGAGTGTAAGGTGTGTGTTTGGGGTTGTGTTGAGTGTAGAGTGTATTTGGGCTTGTGTTGAGTGTAGGGTGTCTGTTTGGAGTTGTATTGATTGTAGGTGTGTGTTTGGGGTTGTGTTGAGTGTAGTGTGTGTATTTGTGGTTGTGTTGAGTGTAGGGTGTGTGTTTGGAGTTGTATTGATTGTAGGTGTGTGTTTGGGTTTGTGTTGAGTGTAAGGTGTGTTTGGGGTTGTGTTGAGTGTAGGGTGTGTTTGGGGTTGTGTTGAGTGTAGGGTGTGTTTGGGGTTGTGTTGAGTGTAGGGTGTGTATTTGGAGTTGTATTGATTGTAGGTGTGTGTTTGAGGTTGTGTTGAGTGTAAGGTGTGTGTTTGGAGCTGTGTTGAGTGTAAGGTGTGTGTTTGGGATTGTGTTGAGTGTAGGGTGTGTTTGAGGTTGTGTTGAGTGTAGGGTGTGTATTTGGGGTTGTGTTGAGTGTAGGGTGTGTATTTGGGGTTGTGTTGAGTGTAGGGTGTGTGTTTGGAGTTGTATTGATTGTAGGTGTGTGTTTGGGGTTGTGTTGAGTGTAAGGAGTGTGTTTGGGGTTGTGTTGAGTGTAGGGTGTATTTGGGCTTGTGTTGAGTGTAGGGTGTCTGTTTGGAGTTGTATTGATTGTAGGTGTGTGTTTGGGGTTGTGTTGAGTGTAAGGTGTGTGTTTGGGGTTGTGTTGAGTGTAGAGTGTGTTTGGGGTTGTGTTGAGTGTAAGGTGTGTGTTTGGGGTTGTGTTGAGTGTAGGGTGTGTTTGGGGTTGTGTTGAGTGTAGGGTGTGTATTTGGGGTTGTGTTGAGTGTAGGGTGTGTATTTGAGGTTGTGTTGAGTGTAGGGTGTGTGTTTGAGGTTGTGTTGAGTGTAGGGTGTATATTTGGGGTTGTGTTGAGTGTAGGGTGTGTATTTGGGGTTGTGTTGAGTGTAGGGTGTGTGTTTGGAGTTGTATTGATTGTAAGTGTGTGTTTGGGGTTGTGTTGAGTGTAAGGTGTGTGTTTGGGGTTCTGTTGAGTGTAGGGTGTATTTGGGGTTGTGTTGAGTGTAGAGTGTGTTTGGGGTTGTGTTGAGTGTAAGGTGTGTGTTTGGGGTTGTGTTGAGTGTAGGGTGTGTTTGGGGTTGTGTTGAGTGTAGGGTGTGTTTGGGGTTGTATTGACTGTAGAATGTGTGTTTGGGGTTGTGTTGAGTGTAGTGTGTGTATTTGTGGTTGTGTTGAGTGTAGGGTGTGTGTTTGGAGTTGTATTGATTGTAGGTGTGTGTTTGGGTTTGTGTTGAGTGTAAGGTGTGTTTGGGGTTGTGTTGAGTGTAGGGTGTGTTTGGGGTTGTGTTGAGTCTCGGGTGTGTTTGAGGTTGTGTTGAGTGTAGGGTATGTATTTGGGGTTGTGTTGAGTGTAGGGTGTGTGTTTGGAGTCGTATTGATTGTAGGTGTGTGTTTGGAGTTGTATTGATTGTAGGTGTGTTTTGGGGTTGTGTTGAGTGTAAGGTGTGTGTTTGGGGTTGTGTTGAGTGTAGGGTGTGTTTGGGGTTGTGTTGAGTGTAGGGTGTGTTTGGGGTTGTGTTGAGAGTTAGGTGTGTGTTTGGGGTTGTGTTGAGTGTAGGGTGTGTTTGGGGTTGTGTTGAGTGTAAGGTGTGTGTTTGGGGTTGTGTTGAGTGTAGGGTGTGTGTTTGTGGTTGTATTGACTGTAGAATGTGTGTTTGGAGTTGTATTGATTGTAGGTGTGTGTTTGGGGTTTTGTTGAGTGTAAGTTGTGTGTTTGGGGTTGTGTTGAGTGTAGAGAGTGTTTGGGGTTGTGTTGAGTGTAAGGTGTGTGTTTGGGGTTGTGTTGAGTGTAGGGTGTGTTTGGGGTTGTGTTGAGTGTAGGGTGTGTTGGGTGTTGTGTTGAGTGTAAGGTGTGTGTTTGAGGTTGTGTTGAGTGTAAGGTGTGTGTTTGGGGTTGTGTTGAGTGTAGGGTGTGTTTGGGGTTGTGTTGAGTGTAGGGTGTGTATTTGGGGTTGTGTTGAGTGTAGGGTGTGTATTTGGGGTTGTGTTGAGTGTAGGGTGCGTGTTTGAGGTTGTGTTGAGTGTAGGGTGTGTATTTGGGGTTGTGTTGAGTGTAGGGTGTGTATTTGGGGTTGTGTTGAGTGTAGGGTGTGTGTTTGGAGTTGTATTGATTGTAAGTGTGTGTTTGGGGTTGTGTTCAGTGTAAGGTGTGTGTTTGGGGTTGTGTTGAGTGTAGGGTGTATCTGGGGTTGTGTTGAGTGTAGGGTGTGTTTGGGGTTGTGTTGAGAGTAAGGTGTGTGTTTGGGGTTGTGTTGAGTGTAAGGTGTGTGTTTGGGGTTGTGTTGAGTGTAGGGTGTGTTTGGGGTTGTGTTGAGTGTAAGGTGTGTGTTTGGGGTTGTGTTGAGTGTAGGGTGTGTTTGGGGTTGTGTTGAGTGTAGGGTGTGTTTGGGGTTGTATTGACTGTAGAATGTGTGTTTGGGGTTGTGTTGAGTGTAGTGTGTGTATTTGTGGTTGTGTTGAGTGTAGGGTGTGTGTTTGGAGTTGTATTGATTGTAGGTGTGTGTTTGGGTTTGTGTTGAGTGTAAGGTGTGTTTGGGGTTGTGTTGAGTGCAGGGTGTGTTTGGGGTTGTGTTGAGTGTAGGGTGTGTATTTGGGGTTGTGTTGAGTGTAGGGTGTGTATTTGGGGTTGTGTTGAGTGTAGGGTGTGTGTTTGAGGTTGTGTTGAGTGTAGGGTGTGTATTTGGGGTTGTGTTGAGTTTAGGGTGTGTATTTGGGGTTGTGTTGAGTGTAGGGTGTGTGTTTGGAGTTGTATTGATTGTAAGTGTGTGTTTGGAGTTGTGTTGAGTGTAAGGTGTGTGTTTGGGGTTGTGTTGAGTGTAGGGTGTATTTGGGGTTGTGTTGAGTGTAGGGTGTGTTTGGGGTTGTGTTGAGAGTAAGGTGTGTGTTTGGGGTTGTGTTGAGTGTAAGGTGTGTGTTGGGGGTTGTGTTGAGTGTAGGGTGTGTGTTTGGGGTTGTGTTGAGTGTAGGGTGTGTGAGTTTGTGTTGACTGTAGGGTGTGTATTTGGGATTGTGTTGAATGTAGGGTGTGTGTTTGGGGTTGTGTTGAGTCTAGGGTGTGTTTGAGGTTGTGTTGAGTGTAGGGTGTGTATTTGGGGTTGTGTTGAGTGTAGGGTGTGTGTTTGGAGTCGTATTGATTGTAGGTGTGTGTTTGGAGTTGTATTGATTGTAGGTGTGTGTTTGGGGTTGTGTTGAGTGTAAGGTGTGTGTTTGGGGTTGTGTTGAGTGTAGGGTGTGTTTGGGGTTGTGTTGAGTGTAGGGTGTGTTTGGGGTTGTGTTGAGAGCAAGGTGTGTGTTTGGGGTTGTGTTGAGTGTAGGGTGTGTTTGGGGTTGTGTTGAGTGTAAGGTGTGTGTTTGGGGTTGTGTTGAGTGTAGGGTGTGTGTTTGTGGTTGTATTGACTGTAGAATGTGTATTTGGGGTTGTGTTGAGTGTAGGGTGTTTGTTTGAGGTTGTGTTGAGTGTAGGGTGTGTATTTGGGGTTGTGTTGAGTGTAGGGTGTGTATTTGGGGTTGTGTTGAGTGTAGGGTGTGTGTTTGGAGTTGTATTGATTGTAGGTGTGTGTTTGGGGTTGTGTTGAGTGTAAGGTGTGTGTTTGGGGTTGTGTTGAGTGTAGAGTGTGTTTGGGGTTGTGTTGAGAGTAAGGTGTGTGTTTGGGGTTGTGTTGAGTGTAGGGTGTGTTTGGGTTTGTGTTGAGTGTAGGGTGTGTATTTGGGGTTGTGTTGAGTGTAGGGTGTGTATTTGGGGTTGTGTTGAGTGTAGGGTGTGTGTTTGAGGTTGTGTTGAGTGTAGGGTGTGTATTTGGGGTTGTGTTGAGTGTAGGGTGTGTATTTGGGGTTGTGTTGAGTGTAGGGTGTGTGTTTGGAGTTGTATTGTTTGTAAGTTTGTGTTTGGGGTTGTGTTGAGTGTAAGGTGTGTGTTTGGGGTTGTGTTGAGTGTAGGGTGTATTTGGGGTTGTGTTGAGTGTAGGGTGTGTTTGGGGTTTTGTTGAGAGTAAGATGTGTGTTTCGGGTTGTGTTGAGTGTAAGGTGTGTGTTTGGGGTTGTGTTGAGTGTAGGGTGTGTTTGGGGTTGTGTTGAGTGTAATGTGTGTTTTTGGGGTTGTGTTGAGTGTAGGGTGTGTTTGGGGTTGTGTTGAGTGTAGGGTGTGTTTGGGGTTGTATTGACTCTAGAATGTGTGTTTGGGGTTGTGTTGAGTGTAGTGTGTGTATTTGTGGTTGTGTTGAGTGTAGGGTGTGTGTTTGGAGTTGTATTGATTGTAGGTGTGTGTTTGGGTTTGTGTTGAGTGTAAGGTGTGTTTGGGGTTGTGTTGAGTGTAGGGTGTGTTTGGGGTTGTGTTGAGCGTAGGGTGTGTTTGGGGTTGTGTTGAGTGTAGGGTGTGTATTTGGAGTTGTATTGATTGTAGGTGTGTGTTTGAGGTTGTGTTGAGTGTAAGGTGTGTGTTTGGAGCTGTGTTGAGTGTAAGGTGTGTGTTTGGGATTGTGTTGAGTGTAGGGTGTGTTTGAGGTTGTGTTGAGTGTAGGGTGTGTATTTGGGGTTGTGTTGAGTGTAGGGTGTGTGTTTGGAGTCGTATTGATTGTAGGTGTGTGTTTGGAGTTGTATTGATTGTAGGTGTGTGTTTGGGGTTGTGTTGAGTGTAAGGTGTGTGTTTGGGGATGTGTTGAGTGTAGGGTGTGTTTGGGGCTGTGTTGAGTGTAGGGTGTGTTTGGGGTTGTGTTGAGAGTAAGGTGTGTGTTTGGGGTTGTGTTGAGTGTAGGGTGTGTTTGGGGTTGTGTTGAGTGTAAGGTGTGTGTTTGGGGTTGTGTTGAGTGTAGGGTGTGTGTTTGTGGTTGTATTGACTGTAGAATGTGTATTTGGGGTTGTGTTGAGTGTAGGGTGTGTATTTGGGGTTGTGTTGAGTGTAGGGTGTGTGTTTGGAGTTGTATTGATTGTAGGTGTGTGTTTGGATTTTGTTGAGTGTAAGTTGTGTGTTTGGGGTTGTGTTGAGTGTAGAGAGTGTTTGGGGTTGTGTTGAGTGTAAGGTGTGTGTTTGGGGTTGTGTTGAGTGTAGGGTGTGTTTGGGGTTGTATTGATTGTAGGTGTGTGTTTGGGGTTGTGTTGAGTGTAAGGTGTGTGTTTGGGGCTGTGTTGAGTGTAGAGTGTATTTGGGCTTGTGTTGAGTGTAGGGTGTCTGTTTTGAGTTGTATTGATTGTAGGTGTGTGTTTGGGGTTGTGTTGAGTGTAAGGTCAGTGTTTGGGGTTGTGTTGAGTGTAGAGTGTGTTTGGGGTTGTGTTGAGTGTAAGGTGTGTGTTTGGGGTTGTGTTGAGTGTAGGGTGTGTTTGGGGTTGTGTTGAGTGTAGGTGTGTATTTGGGGTTGTGTTGAGTGTAGGGTGTGTATTTGGGGTTGTGTTGAGTGTAGGGTGTGTGTTTGAGGTTGTGTTGAGTGTAGGGTGTGTATTTGGGGTTGTGTTGAGTGTAGGGTGTGTATTTGGGGTTGTGTTGAGTGTAGGGTGTGTGTTTGGAGTTGTATTGATTGTAAGTGTGTGTTTGGGGTTGTGTTGAGTGTAAGGTGTGTGTTTGGGGTTGTGTTGAGTGTAGGGTGTATTTGGGGTTGTGTTCAGTGTAGGGTGTGTTTGGGGTTGTGTTGAGAGTAAGGTGTGTGTTTGGGGTTATGTTGAGTGTAAGGTGTGTGTTTGGGTTTGTGTTGAGTGTAGGGTGTGTTTGGGGTTGTGTTGAGTGTAAGGTGTGTGTTTGGGGTTGTGTTGAGTGTAGGGTGTGTTTGGGGTTGTGTTGAGTGTAGGGTGTGTTTGGGGTTGTATTGACTCTAGAATGTGTGTTTGGGGTTGTGTTGAGTGTAGTATGTGTATTTGTGGTTGTGTTGAGTGTAGGGTGTGTGTTTGGAGTTGTATTGATTGTAGGTGTGTGTTTGGGTTTGTGTTGAGTGTAAGGTGTGTTTGGGGTTGTGTTGAGTGTAGGGTGTGTTTGGGGTTGTGTTGAGTGTAGGGTGTGTTTGGGGTTGTGTTGAGTGTAGGGTGTGTATTTGGAGTTGTATTGATTGTAGGTGTGTGTTTGAGGTTGTGTTGAGTGTAAGGTGTGTGTTTGGAGCTGTGTTGAGTGTAAGGTGTGTGTTTGGGATTGTGTTGAGTGTAGGGTGTGTTTGAGGTTGTGTTGAGTGTAGGGTGTGTATTTGGGGTTGTGTTGAGTGTAGGGTGTGTGTTTGGAGTCGTATTGATTGTAGGTGTGTGTTTGGAGTTGTATTGATTGTAGGTGTGTGTTTGGGGTTGTGTTGAGTGTAAGGTGTGTGTTTGGGGTTGTGTTGAGTGTAGGGTGTGTTTGTGGCTGTGTTGAGTGTAGGGTGTGTTTGGGGTTGTGTTGAGAGTAAGGTGTGTGTTTGGGGTTGTGTTGAGTGTAGGGTGTGTTTGGGGTTGTGTTGAGTGTAAGGTGTGTGTTTGGGGTTGTGTTGAGTGTAGGGTGTGTGTTTGTGGTTGTATTGACTGTAGAATGTGTATTTGGGGTTGTGTTGAGTGTAGGGTGTGTATTTGGGGTTGTGTTGAGTGTAGGGTGTGTGTTTGGAGTTGTATTGATTGTAGGTGTGTGTTTGGGGTTTTGTTGAGTGTAAGTTGTGTGTTTGGGGTTGTGTTGAGTGTAGAGAGTGTTTGGGTTGTGTTGAGTGTAAGGTGTGTGTTTGGGGTTGTGTTGAGTGTAGGGTGTGTTGGGGTTGTATTGATTGTAGGTGTGTGTTTGGGGTTGTGTTGAGTGTAGGTGTGTGTTTGGGGTTGTGTTGAGTGTAGAGTGTATTTGGGCTTGTGTTGAGTGTAGGGTGTCTGTTTGGAGTTGTATTGATTGTAAGGTGTGTGTTTGGGGTTGTGTTGAGTGTAAGGTGTGTGTTTGGGGTTGTGTTGAGTGTAGAGTGTGTTTGGGGTTGTGTTGAGTGTAAGGTGTGTGTTTGGGGGGGGTGTTGGTGTAGGGTGTGTTTGGGGGTGTGTGGTGTAGGGTGTGTATTTGGGGTTGTGTTGAGTGTAGGTGTGTATTTGGGGTTGTGTGTGGAGTGTAGGGTGTGTGTTTGAGGTTGTGTTGAGTGTAGGGTGTATATTTGGGGTTGTGTTGAGTGTAGGGTGTGTATTTGGGGTTGTGTTCAGTGTAGGGTTTGTGTTTGGAGTTGTATTGATTGTAAGTGTGTGTTTGGGGTTGTGTTGAGTGTAAGGTGTGTGTTTGGGGTTGTGTTGGAGTGTAGGGTGTATTTGGGGTTGTGTTGAGTGTAGGGTGTGTTTGGGGTTGTGTTGAGTGTAAGGTGTGTGTTTGGGGTTGTGTTGAGTGTAGGGTGTGTTTGGGGTTGTGTGTGGTGTAGGGTGTGTTTGGGGTTGTATTGACTGTACAATGTGTGTTTGGGGTTGTGTTGAGTGTAGTGTGTGTATTTGTGGTTGTGTTGAGTGTAGGGTGTGTGTTGGAGTTGTATTGATTGTAGGTGTGTGTTTGGGTTTGTGTTGAGTGTAAGGTGTGTTTGGGGTTGTGTTGAGTGTAGGGTGTGTTTGGGGGTGTGTTGAGTGTGGGTGTGTTTAGGGTTGTGTTGAGTGTAGGGTGTGTATTTGGAGGTGTATGGATTGTAGGTGTGTGGTTGAGGTTGTGTTGGTGTAAGGTGTGTGTTTGGAGCTGTGTTGAGTGTAAGGTGTGTGTTTGGGATTGGGTTGAGTGTAGGGTGTGTTTGAGGTTGTGTTGAGAGTAGGGTGTGTGTGGGGGTTGCGTTGAGTGTAGGGTGTGTGTTTGGGGTTGTGTTGAGTGTAGGGGGTGTGAGTTTGTGTTGAGTGTAGGGTGTGTATTTGGGATTGTGTTGAATGTAGGGTGTGTGTTTGGGGTTGTGTTGAGTCTAGGGTGTGTTTGAGGTTGTGTTGAGTGTAGGGTGTGTATTTGGGGTTGTGTTGAGTGTAGGGTGTGTGTTTGGAGTCGTATTGATTGTAGGTGTGTGTTTGGAGTTGTATTGATTGTAGGTGTGTGTTTGGGGTTGTGTTGAGTGTAAGGTGTGTGTTGGGGTTGTGTTGAGTGTAGGGTGTGTTTGGGGTTGTGTTGAGTATGGTGTGTGTTTGGGGTTGTGTTGAGTGTAGGCTGTGTTGGGGTTGTGTTGAGTGTAAGGTGTGTGTTTGGGGTTGTGTTGAGTGTAGGGTGTGTGTTTGTGGTTGTATTGACTGTAGAATGTGTGTTTGGAGTTGTATTGATTGTAGGTGTGCGTTTGGGGTTTTGTTGAGTGTAAGTTGTGTGTTTGGGGTTGTGTTGAGTGTAGAGAGTGTTTGGGTTGTGTTGAGTGTATGGTGTGTGTTTGGGGGTGTGTTGAGAGTAGGGTGTGTTTGGGGTTGTGTTGAGTGTAGGGTGTGTTGGGTGTTGTGTTGAGTGTAAGGTGTGTGTTGAGGTTGTGTTGAGTGTAGGTGTGTGTTTGGGGTTGTGTTGAGTGTAGGGTGTGTTTGGGGTTGTGTTGAGTGTAGGGTGTGTATTGGGGGTTGTGTTGAGTGTAGGGTGTTTATTTGGGGTTGTGTTGAGTGTAGGGTGTGTGTTTGAGGTTGTGTTGAGTGTAGGGTGTGTTTTGGGGTTGTGTTGAGTGTAGGGTGTGTATTTGGGGTTGTGTTGAGTGTAGGGTGTGTGTTTGGAGTTGTATTGTTTGTAAGTGTGTGTTGGGGTGTGTTGAGTGTAAGGTGTGTGTTTGGGTTGTGTTGAGTGTAGGGTGTATCTGGGGTTGTGTTGAGTGTAGGGTGTGTTTGGGGTTGTGTTGAGAGTCAGGTGTGTGTTTGGGGGTTGTGTGAGGGTAAGGTGGGTGTTTGGGGTTGTGTTGAGTGTAGGGTGTGTTTGGGGTTGTGTTGAGTGTAAGGGGTGTGTTTGGGTGTGTTGTGTGTAGGGTGTGTTTGGGGGTTGTGTTGAGTGTAGGGTGTGGGGGTTGTATTGACTGTAGAATGTGTGTTTGGGGTTGTGTTGAGTGTAGTGTGTGTATTTGTGGTTGTGTTGAGTGTAGGGTGTGTGTTGGAGTTGTATTGATTGTAGGTGTGTGTTTGGGTTTGTGTTGAGTGTAGGGGTTGGGGGTTGTGGTGGTGTAGGGTGGGTGGTGGGTGGTGTGAGTGTAGGGTGTGTTTGGGGTGTGTTGAGTGTAGGGTGTGTATTTGGAGTTGTATTGATTGTAGGTGTGTGTTTGTGGTGTGTGGTGTTGGTGGTGTGTTTGGAGGTGTGTTGAGTGTTGGGTGTGTGTTTGGGTTGTGTTGAGTGTAGGGTGTGTTTGAGGTTGTGTTGAGTGTAGGGTGTGTGTTGGGGGTTGTGTTGAGTGTAGGGTGGTGTGTTGGGGTTGTGTTGAGTGTAGGGTGTGTGAGTTGTGTTGAGTGTAGGGTGTGTATTTGGGATTGTGTTGAATGTAGGGTGTCTGTTTGGGGTTGTGTTGAGTCTAGGGTGTGTTTGAGGTTGTGTTGAGTGTAGGGTGTGTATTTGGGGTTGTGTTGAGTGTAGGGTGTGTGTTTGGAGTCGTATTGATTGTAGGTGTGTGTTTGGAGTTGTATTGATTGTAGGTGTGTGTTTGGGGTTGTGTTGAGTGTAAGGTGTGTGTTTGGGGTTGTGTTGAGTGTAGGGTGTATTTGGGGTTGTGTTGAGTGTAGGGTGTGTTTGGGGTTGTGTTGAGAGTAAGGTGTGTGTTTGGGGTTGTGTTGAGTGTAAGGTGTGTGTTTGGGGTTGTGTTGAGTGTAGGGTGTGTTTGGGGTTGTGTTGAGTGTAAGGTGTGTGTTTGGGGTTGTGTTGAGTGTAGGGTGTGTTTGGGGTTGTGTTGAGTGTAGGGTGTGTTTGGGGTTGTATTGACTGTAGAATGTGTGTTTGGGGTTGTGTTGAGTGTAGTGTGTGTATTTGTGGTTGTGTGGTGAGGGTGTGTGTGTTTGGAGTTGTATTGATTGTAGGTGTGTGTTTGGGTTGTGTTGAGTGTAAGGTGTGTTTGGGGTTGTGTTGAGTGTAGGGTGTGGTTGGGGTTGTGTTGAGTGTTGGGTGTGTGTGGGGTTGTGTTGAGTGTAGGGTGTGTTTTGGAGTTGTTTGATTGTAGGTGTGTGTTTGAGGTTGTGTTGAGTGTAAGGTGTGTGTTGGAGCTGTGTTGAGTGTATGGTGTGTGTTTGGGATTGTGTTGAGTGTAGGGTGTGTTTGGGGTTGTGTTGAGAGTAAGGTGTGTGTTTGGGGTTGTGTTGAGTGTAGGGTGTGTGGGGTTGTGTTGGTGTAGGGTGTGTTTGGGGTTGTGTTGAGTGTAGGGTGTGTGTTTGTGGTTGTATTGACTGTAGAATGTGTATTTGGGGTTGAGTGAGTGTAGGGTGTGTTGTTGGGGGTTGGGTGTGTGGGGTGGGGTGGGTGGTGTGGTGGGGGTGGTTGGGGTGTGGTGGGGTGTTGTTGTGTGTGTGGGTGTGTGGGGGGTTGGTTGTGTGTTGAGGTGTTGGGTTGTTGTGTAGGTGTGTGTTTGGGGTTGTGTGAGTGTAGGGTGTGTTGGGGGTGTGTTGGTGTAGGGTGTGTGGGGTGTTGTGTTGAGTGTAAGGGGTGTGTTTGAGGTTGTGTTGAGGGTAGGGTGTGTGTTTGTGGTTGTGTTGAGTGTGGGTGTGGTTGGGGGTTGTGTTGAGTGTAGGGTGTGTTTTGGGGTTGTGTTGAGTGTAGGGTGTGTGTTGGAGTTGTATTGATTGTAGGTGTGTGTGGGGTTTGGGTGTGTTGAGTGTAAGGTGTGTGTTTGGGGTTGTGTTGAGTGTAGGGTGTATTTGGGCTTGTGTTGAGTGTAGGGTGTCTGTTTGGAGTTGTATTGATTGTAGGTGTGTGTTTGGGGTTGTGTTGAGTGTAAGGTGTTTGTTTGGGGTTGTGTTGAGTGTAGAGTGTGTTTGCGGTTGTGTTGAGTGTAAGGTGTGTGTTTGGGGTTGTGTTGAGTGTAGGGTGTGTTTGGGGTTGTGTTGAGTGTAGGGTGTGTATTTGGGGTTCTGTTGAGTGTAGGGTGTGTATTTGGGGTTGTGTTGAGTGTAGGGTGTGTGTTTGAGGTTGTGTTGAGTGTAGGGTGTGTATTTGGGGTTGTGTTGAGTGTAGGGTGTGTATTTGGGGTTGTGTTGAGTGTAGGGTGTGTGTTTGGAGTTGTATTGATTGTAAGTGTGTGTTTGGGGTTGTGTTGAGTGTAAGGTGTGTGTTTGGGGTTGTGTTGAGTGTAGGGTGTATTTGGGGTTGTGTTGAGTGTAGGGTGTGTTTGGGGTTGTGTTGAGAGTAAGGTGTGTGTTTGGGGGTTGTGTTGAGTGTAAGGTGTGTGTTTGGGGTTGTGTTGAGTGTAGGTGTGTTTGGGGTTGTGTTGAGTGTAGGGTGTGTTTGGGGTTGTATTGACTGTAGATGTGTGTTTGGGGTTGTGTTGAGTGTAGTGTGTGTATTTGTGGTTGTGTTGAGTGTAGGGTGTGTGTTTGGAGTTGTATTGATTGTAGCTGTGTGTTTGGGTTTGTGTTGAGTGTATGGTGTGTTTGGGGTTGTGTTGAGTGTAAGGTGTGTTTGGGGTTGTGTTGAGTGTAGGGTGTGTTTGGGGTTGTGTTGAGTGTAGGTGTGTGTTGGAGTTGTATTGATTGTAGGTGTGTGTTTGGGGTTGTGTTGGTGTTGAGTGTGTGTTTGAGGTGTGTTGAGTGTAGGGTGTGTGTTTGGGGTTGTGTTGAGTGTAGGGTGTGTGTTTGGGGTTGTGTTGAGGGTGGGGCGTGTGTTTGAGGTTGTATTGAGTGTAGGTGTGTGTTTGAGGTTGTATTGAGTGTAGGTGTGTGTTTTTAGTTGTGTTGAGTGTAGGGTGGTGTGTTTGAGTTTGTGTTGAGTGTAGGGTGTGTATTTGGGGTTGTGTTGAGTGTAGGGTGTGTATTTGGGGTTGTGTTGAGTGTAAGGTGTGTGTTTGGAGTTGTATTGATTGTAGGTGTGTGTTTGGGGTTGTGTTGGTGTAGAGTGTGTGTTGAGGTTGTGTTGAGTGTAGGGTGTGGTTGGGGGTTGTGTGAGTGTAGGGTGTGTGGTTGGGGTTGTGTTGAGGGTAGGGCGTGTGTTGAGGTTGTTTGAGTGTGGTGGTGTGTTTGAGTTTGTATTGAGTGTAGTGTGTGTTGTAGTTGTGTTGTGTGTTGGGTGTGTGTTGAGGTTGTGTTGAGTGTTGGGTGTGTATTTGGTGTTGTGTTGAGTGTAGGGTGTGTATTGGGGTTGTGTTGAGTGTAGGGTGTGTGTTTGGAGTTGTATTGATTGTAGGTGTGTGTTTGGGGTTGTGTTGAGTGTAAGGTGTGTGTTTGGGGTTGTGTTGAGTGTAGGGTGTGTTTGGGGGTGTGTTGAGTGTAGGGTGTGTTGGGGGTTGTGTGTGAGAGTAGGTGTGTGTTTGGGGTTGTGTTGAGTGTAGGGTGTGTGTGGGGTTGTGGTGTGTGTGGGTGTGTTTTGGGGTTGTGTTGAGTGTAGGGTGTGTGTTTGGAGTTGTATTGATTGTAGGTGTGTGTTGGGGTTTTGTTGTGTGTAGTGGGTGTTTGGGGGTGTGTTGGTGTGGGTGTGTGGGGTGTGTGGTGTTGGTGTGTGTGTGGGGGTTGGTGTGGTGGGGGGGGGTGGGGTGTGGTGGGGGTGGGGGTGTGTTGGGTGGGTTGGTGGTGGTGTGTGTGGTGTGTGTTGGTGTGGGGGGTGGGGTGGTGGGTGGGGGGTGTTTGGGGTTGTGTTGAGTGTGGGTGTGTGGTTGGTGTTGTTTGAATGTGGTGGGTGTTTGGGGTTGTGTTGAGTGTATGGTGTGTGTTTGGGGTTGTGTGAGTGTAGGGTGTATTTGGGCTTGTGTTGAGTGTAGGGTGTCTGTTGGAGTTGTATTGATTGTAGGTGTGTGTTTGGGGTTGTGTTGAGTGTAAGGTGTGTGTTTGGGGGTGTGTTGAGTGTTGAGTGTGTTTGGGGTTGTGTGAGTGTAAGGTGTGTGTTGGGGTTGTGTGAGTGTAGGGTGGGTGTTGGGGTTGTGTTGAGTGTAGCGTGTGTATTTGGGGTTGTGTTGAGTGTAGGGTGTGTATTTGGGGTTGTGTTGAGTGTAGGGTGTGTGTTTGAGGTTGTGTTGAGTGTAGGGTGTGGTATTTGGGGTTGTGTTGAGTGTAGGGTGTGTATTGGGGTTGTGTTGAGTGTAGGGTGTGTGTTTGGAGTTGTATTGATTGTAAGTGTGTGTTTGCGGTTGTGTTGAGAGTAAGGTGTGTGTTTGGGGTTGTGTTGAGTGTAGGGTGTATTTGGGGTTGTGTTGAGTGTAGGGTGTGTTTGGGGGTTGTGTTGAGAGTAAGGGTGTGTGTTTGGGTTGTGTTGAGTGTAAGGTGTGTGTTTGGGGTTGTGTTGAGTGTAGGGTGTGTTTGGGGTTGTGTTGAGTGTAGGGTGTGTTTGGGGTTGTATTGACTGTAGATGTGTGTTTGGGTTGTGGGTGTGTTGAGTGTGTGTGTGTTTGTGGTTGTGTTGAGTGTAGGGTGTGTGTTGGAGTTGTATTGATTGTAGGTGTGTGTTTGGGTTTGTGTTGAGTGTAAGGTGTGTTTGGGGTTGTGTTGAGTGTAGGGTGTGTTTGGGGTTGTGTTGGTGTAGGGTGTGGGTGGGGTTGGTGTGGAGTGGGGTGTGTTGGGTGTATTGGGTTGTTGGTGTGGTGTTGAGGTTGTGTTGAGTGTAAGGTGTGTGTTTGGAGCTGTGTTGAGTGTAAGGTGTGTGTTTGGGATTGTGTTGAGTGTAGGGTGTGTTTGAGGTTGTGTTGAGTGTCGGGTGTGTGTTGGGGGTTGTGTTGAGTGTAGGGTGTGTGTTTGGGGTTGTGTTGAGTGTAGGGTGTGTGAGTTTGTGTTGAGTGTAGGGTGTGTATTTGGGATTGTGTTGAATGTAGGGTGTGTGTTTGGGGTTGTGTTGAGTCTAGGGTGTGTTTGAGGTTGTGTTGAGTGTAGGGTGTGTATTTGGGGTTGTGTTGAGTGTAGGGTGTGTGTTTGCAGTCGTATTGATTGTAGGTGTGTGTTTGGAGTTGTATTGATTGTAGGTGTGTGTTTGGGGTTGTGTTGAGTGTAAGGTGTGTGTTTGGGGTTGTGTTGAGTGTAGGGTGTATTTGGGCTTGTGTTGAGTGTAGGGTGTCTGTTTGGAGTTGTATTGATTGTAGGTGTGTGTTTGGGGTTGTGTTGAGTGTAAGGTGTGTGTTTGGGGTTGTGTTGAGTGTAGAGTGTGTTTGGGGTTGTGTTGAGTGTAAGGTGTGTGTTTGGGGTTGTGTTGAGTGTAGGGTGTGTTTGGGGTTGTGTTGAGTGTAGGGTGTGTTTTTGGGGTTGTGTTGAGTGTAGGGTGTGTATTGGGGTTGTGTTGAGTGTAGGGTGTGTGTTGAGGTTGTGTTGAGTGTAGGGTGTATATTTGGGGTTGTGTTGAGTGTAGGGTGTGTATTTGGGGTTGTGTTGAGTGTAGGGTGTGTGTTTGGAGTTGTATTGATTATAAGTGTGTGTTTAGGGTTGTGTTGAGTGTAAGGTGTGTGTTTGGGGTTGTGTGAGTGTAGGGTGTATTTGGGGTTGTGTTGGTGTAGGGTGTGTTTGGGGTTGTGTTGAGAGTAAGGTGTGTGTTTGAGGTTGTGTTGAGTGTAAGGTGTGTGTTAGGGTTGTGTTGAGTGTAGGGTGTGTTGGGTGTTGTGTTGAGAGTAAGGTGTGTGTTTGAGTTTGTGTTGAGTGTAGGGTGTGTGTTGAGGTTGTGTTGAGTGTAGGGTGTGTTTGGGGTTGTGTGAGTGTAGGGTGTGTATTTGGGGTTGTGTTGAGGTGGTTGGGTGTGTGTGTTGGGAGTTGTGTTGATTGTAGGTGTGTGTTTGGGGTTGTGTTGAGTGTAAGGTGTGTGTTTGGGGTTGTGTTGAGTGTAGGGTGTATTTCGGCTTGTGTTGAGTGTAGGGTGTCTGTTTGGAGTTGTATTGATTGTAGGTGTGTGTTTGGGGTTGTGTTGGTGTAAGGTGTGTGTTTGGGGTTGTGTGAGTGTAGAGTGTGTTTGGGGTTGTGTTGAGAGTAAGGTGTGTGTTTGGGGTTGTGTTGAGTGTAGGGTGTGTTTGGGGTTGTGTTGAGTGTAGGGTGTGTATTTGGGGTTGTGTTGAGTGTAGGGTGTGTATTTGGGGTTGTGTTGAGTGTAGGGTGTGTGTTTGAGGTTGTGTTGAGTGTAGGGTGTGTATTTGGGGTTGTGTTGAGTGTAGGGTGTGTATTTGGGGTTGTGTTGAGTGTGGGTGTGGTTTGGAGTTGTGTTGATTGTAAGTGTGTGTTTGGGGTTGTGTTGGTGTAAGGTGTGTGTTTGGGGGTTGGGTTGTGGTGGTGGGTGTATTTGGGGTGTGTGTGTGTGTGGGTGTGTTGGGGGTTGTTGTGAGTAGATGTGTGGTTGGGGTGTGTGGGTTGGTGTGGGTGTGGGGTGTGTGGTGGGTGTGGGGGGGTGGGTGGGGTGTGGTTGGTGGGGGTGTGGGTTGGGGTTGTGTGGTGTGGGTGTGTTTGGGGTTGTGGTGAGTGTAGGGTGTGTTTGGGGTTGTATTGACTCTAGAATGTGTGTTTGGGGTTGTGTTGAGTGTAGTGTGTGTATTTGTGGTTGTGTTGAGTGTAGGGTGTGTGTTTGGAGTTGTATTGATTGTAGGTGTGTGTTTGGGTTTGTGTTGAGTGTAAGGTGTGTTTGGGGTTGTGTTGAGTGTAGGGTGTGTTTGGGGTTGTGTTGAGCGTAGGGTGTGTTTGGGGTTGTGTTGAGTGTAGGGTGTGTATTTGGAGTTGTATTGATTATAGGTGTGTGTTTGAGGTTGTGTTGAGTGTAGGTGTGTGTTTGGAGCTGTGTTGAGTGTAAGGTGTGTGTTTGGGATTGTGTTGAGTGTAGGGTGTGTTAGAGGTTGTGTTGAGTGTAGGGTGTGTATTTGGGGTTGTGTTGAGTGTAGGGTGTGTGTTTGGAGTCGTATTGATTGTAGGTGTGTGTTTGGAGTTGTATTGATTGTAGGTGTGTGTTTGGGGTTGTGTTGAGTGTAAGGTGTGTGTTTGGGGTTGTGTTGAGTGTAGGGTGTGTTTGGGGCTGTGTTGAGTGTAGGGTGTGTTTGGGGTTGTGTTGAGAGTAAGGTGTGTGTTTGGGGTTGTGTTGAGTGTAGGGTGTGTTTGGGGTTGTGTTGAGTGTAAGGTGTGTGTTTGGGGTTGTGTTGAGTGTAGGGTGTGTGTTTGTGGTTGTATTGACTGTAGAATGTGTATTTGGGGTTGTGTTGAGTGTAGGGTGTGTATTTGGGGTTGTGTTGAGTGTAGGGTGTGTGTTTGGAGTTGTATTGATTGTAGGTGTGTGTTTGGGGTTTTGTTGTGTGTAAGTTGTGTGTTTGGGGTTGTGTTGAGTGTAGAGAGTGTTTGCGGTTGTGTTGAGTGTAAGGTGTGTGTTTGGGGTTGTGTTGAGTGTAGGGTGTGTTTGGGGTTGTATTGATTGTAGGTGTGTGTTTGGGGTTGTGTTGAGTGTAAGGTGTGTGTTTGGGGCTGTGTTGAGTGTAGAGTGTATTTGGGCTTGTGTTGAGTGTAGGGTGTCTGTTTTGAGTTGTATTGATTGTAGGTGTGTGTTTGGGGTTGTGTTGAGTGTAAGGTCAGTGTTTGGGGTTGTGTTGAGTGTAGAGTGTGTTTGGGGTTGTGTTGAGTGTAAGGTGTGTGTTTGGGGTTGTGTTGAGTGTAGGGTGTGTTTGGGGTTGTGTTGAGTGTAGGGTGTGTATTTGGGGTTGTGTTGAGTGTAGGGTGTGTATTTGGGGTTGTGTTGAGTGTAGGGTGTGTGTTGAGGTTGTGTTGAGTGTAGGGTGTGTATTTGGGTTGTGTTGAGTGTAGGGTGTGTATTTGGGGTGTGTTGAGTGTAGGGTGTGTGTTGGAGTTGTGTTGTTGTAGGTGTGTTTGGGGTTGTGTTGAGTGTAAGGTGTGTGTTTGGGGTTGTGTTGAGTGTAGGGTGTATTTGGGGTTGTGTTGAGTGTAGGGTGTGTTTGGGGTTGTGTTGAGAGTAAGGTGTGTGTTTGGGGTTATGTTGAGAGTAAGGTGTGTGTTTGGGGTTGTGTTGAGTGTAGGGTGTGTTTGGGGTTGTGTTGAGTGTAAGGTGTGTGTTTGGGGTTGTGTTGAGTGTAGGGTGTGTTTGGGGTTGTGTTGAGTGTAGGGTGTGTTTGGGGTTGTATTGACTCTAGAATGTGTGTTTGGGGTTGTGTTGAGTGTAAGGTGTGTGTTTGGGGTTGTGTTGAGTGTAGGGTGTATTTGGGGTTGTGTTGAGTGTAGGGTGTGTTTGGGGTTGTGTTGAGAGTAAGGTGTGTGTTTGGGGTTGTGTTGAGTGTAAGGTGTGTGTTTGGGGTTGTGTTGAGTGTAGGGTGTGTTTGGGGTTGTGTTGAGTGTAGGGTGTGTTTGGGGTTGTATTGACTGTAGAATGTGTGTTTGGGGTTGTGTTGAGTGTAGTGTGTGTATTTGTGGTTGTGTTGAGTGTAGGGTGTGTGTTTGGAGTTGTATTGATTGTAGGTGTGTGTTTGGGTTTGTGTTGAGTGTAAGGTGTGTTTGGGGTTGTGTTGAGTGTAGGGTGTGTTTGGGGTTGTGTTGAGTGTAGGGTGTGTTTGGGGTTGTGTTGAGTGTAGGGTGTGTATTTGGAGTTGTATTGATTGTAGGTGTGTGTTTGAGGTTGTGTTGAGTGTAAGGTGTGTGTTTGGAGCTGTGTTGAGTGTAAGGTGTGTGTTTGGGATTGTGTTGAGTGTAGGGTGTGTTTGAGGTTGTGTTGAGTGTCGGGTGTGTGTTGGGGGTTGTGTTGAGTGTAGGGTGTGTGTTTGGGGTTGTGTTGAGTGTAGGGTGTGTGAGTTTGTGTTGAGTGTAGGGTGTGTATTTGGGATTGTGTTGAATGTAGGGTGTGTGTTTGGGGTTGTGTTGAGTCTAGGGTGTGTTTGAGGTTGTGTTGAGTGTAGGGTGTGTATTTGGGGTTGTGTTGAGTGTAGGGTGTGTGTTTGGAGTCGTATTGATTGTAGGTGTGTGTTTGGAGTTGTATTGATTGTAGGTGTGTGTTTGGGGTTGTGTTGAGTGTAAGGTGTGTGTTTGGGGTTGTGTTGAGTGTAGGGTGTGTGTTTGAGGTTGTGTTGAGTGTAGGGTGTGTATTTGGGGTTGTGTTGAGTGTAGGGTGTGTATTTGGGGTTGTGTTGAGTGTAGGGTGTGTGTTTGGAGTTGTATTGATTGTAAGTGTGTGTTTAGGGTTGTGTTGAGTGTAAGGTGTGTGTTTGGGGTTGTGTTGAGTGTAGGGTGTATTTGGGGTTGTGTTGAGTGTAGGGTGTGTTTGGGGTTGTGTTGAGAGTAGGTGTGTGTTTGAGGTTGTGTTGAGTGTAAGGTGTGTGTCTGGGGTTGTGTTGAGTGTAGGGTGTGTTGGGTGTTGTGTTGAGAGTAGGTGTGTGTTTGAGTTTGTGTTGAGTGTAGGGTGTGTGTTTGAGGTTGTGTTGAGTGTAGGGTGTGTATTTGGGGTTGTGTTGAGTGTAGGGTGTGTATTTGGGGTTGTGTTCAGTGTAGGGTGTGTGTTTGGAGTTGTATTGATTGTAGGTGTGTGTTTGGGGTTGTGTTGAGTGTAAGGTGTGTGTTTGGGGTTGTGTTGAGTGTAGGGTGTATTTCGGCTTGTGTTGAGTGTAGGGTGTCTGTTTGGAGTTGTATTGATTGTAGGTGTGTGTTTGGGGTTGTGTTGAGTGTAAGCTGTGTGTTTGGGGTTGTGTTGAGTGTAGAGTGTGTTTGGGGTTGTGTTGAGAGTAAGGTGTGTGTTTGGGGTTGTGTTGAGTGTAGGGTGTGTTTGGGGTTGTGTTGAGTGTAGGGTGTGTATTTGGGGTTGTGTTGAGTGTAGGGTGTGTATTTGGGGTTGTGTTGAGTGTAGGGTGTGTGTTTGAGGTTGTGTTGAGTGTAGGGTGTGTATTTGGGGTTGTGTTGAGTGTAGGGTGTGTATTTGGGGTTGTGTTGAGTGTAGGGTGTGTGTTTGGAGTTGTATTGATTGTAAGTGTGTGTTTGGGGTTGTGTTGAGTGTAAGGTGTGTGTTTGGGGTTGTGTTGAGTGTAGGGTGTATTTGGGGTTGTGTTGAGTGTAGGGTGTGTTTGGGGTTGTGTTGAGAGTAAGATGTGTGTTTGGGGTTGTGTTGAGTGTAAGGTGTGTGTTTGGGGTTGTGTTGAGTGTAGGGTGTGTTTGGGGTTGTGTTGAGTGTAAGGTGTGTGTTTGGGGTTGTGTTGAGTGTAGGGTGTGTTTGGGGTTGTGTTGAGTGTAGGGTGTGTTTGGGGTTGTACTGACTCTAGAATGTGTGTTTGGGGTTGTGTTGAGTGTAGTGTGTGTATTTGTGGTTGTGTTGAGTGTAGGGTGTGTGTTTGGAGTTGTATTGATTGTAGGTGTGTGTTTGGGTTTGTGTTGAGTGTAAGGTGTGTTTGGGGTTGTGTTGAGTGTAG